>NC_060281.1:55132154-55209297 GCF_021613505.1 Equus quagga
GGATGGAACTGTGGATATTATTTACTTTCTTTTCTATCATTTTATGTTTCCATAGCAAGCGTGTCTAACTTCTGTAATAAGAAACAAAAGGTTTAATTATGAAAAAGCCTATTCTAAATATTCTAAAAATAACAAACATCAAGTTTGAGAATGAACTCGAATTATTCAGGTTATATCAACACCCTATTTTGCCTGCTAGTATGAACTAGACCATGACTTTAAAATGAGGATTCAATATCTCTGTTACATATTTTAAACTTGAATTTGACTTCATATTTTTCACTGCAATCTTTAGAAACTTCTCAAAGTAAGAACATAAATACCAAGCAAGCAGTCTCTGTGTGGACGGTGAAAGGAATTTTGCCTTAAGTGAAGAAGCTACTTCTCAGATAAGTAGTGAAGTAGAATTTCCTAGGCCAGATAAAAAGAAGAGAGAGCTCTGAACTTGTGGAAGGGTTCAATGATATGTGTGAACTGATAATATCTTTCCCTATTCTTTTCTTTCGGCCTTGACCTATGTAACAAAGAATTCCGTTTCCACCATTCAGCCAAGTTGAAAATGAATTGCCAACCCAGTACACATCCACAATCTTCTTCACGATTCTTTTTTGATGAGAACAGATCCTTATGTTTGTACTTGCTTTAGCTTAGGGTTTTTTTTCGCAAGTTGCTTCTCTGTTTTTAAGCATTTAAAATGTATTTAAACACTTAACAACACAAGAAGTATAATGAGGACTGCAAAATGTTCCAGCTAAGTCTCTCTTTTGAAGTGCTAACCAGGTATTGTTACCAGGGCTGACTGCGTGGTAGCTTAATGGTATGTTATAAAAACGCTTTTCAACGCTCAACTGGAAAGAAAACCTGCCAAATTTACTTTAAAATACTAAATTAACTTCCTGCCATGATCTCAGGGCCAAAATAATTTCATCCAATGTTGAAGGTTTGTTAGGTTGAATCTCTTCCTAAAAATTGGAAGTTCAATGCTGTGTTCCTAATTAAGCCTCAAGTTATTATTTCTACATGAGAAAAAAAAACAAACAAACACAGTACTTCTTCAAGTAATCTGAACTGTTCAAGACGTGTGTAAGGTTATATTTCAAGTTCATTCTTATTAACCTGGCAGAAAAGACTGTTCCATAATCGAGTACAATTTTAATAAAATCAAATCTAACTGCATTATTATAAGTGCTTTGTCTTGACTTTCTTTTAATCTATCCAAATTCAGTGTTTCTGGTGGACCCACTTGAGTTCACGTTAGATTTATCTCACCCTATAAAAGCACAATTCATTAAACAGACTAGTCTATTTAAACTAAGGCAATTTTATCACAGTCAATTCAATTATTTAACACTGCTTTTTTAACTCACTACTTAAAGCTTTCTTTTGACAAGTATTCCTTTAAATAAATGAGTTGTAATTTAAAGAACGAAAAAAGATCAAGTTCCCTTACAATATACGCAATTAGACTATAGGGAGATGTTTTTCTGATACAAGACTAAGTTTTATTTGAAAGTTAGATCGAAGCTCAAATAACAGAAGCCACTAAGATCGTTTTTCAGCAGAAATAAACATAAAGGAATTTTCTATGTGCAGTTAACTTTACTTTCTTGTGTTGCTTGTATCTTTACTTACAGAAGTAACTTTGGGCCAAGCCTATATAATTAAAGAATCAGAGTGATTATCTGAATAATTTATGCCAAAGATAATATAACCTGAAATATGTGGAATTGACTTTCTCATCTCACGAAATGATGATCTGGTTAGTGCCTTCATAAAGCAGTGATAATCAGTGAAATGAGAAGGTTAATAACTGCCTGGCCAGCACTAACAAAAGCAAGTTAAGCTGGTGTGATGAGTTCTTTTCAAAAGTTTCCCCACAAGATTTTTTGTTTAAACTTATCATGAGACTTAAATTTTATTTAGGATTATGGACTTGAACTGCAGATTAAATGAACTGAAAAAGAAAGATTTCCATTATTAAAGAAAAGGGAAGTTGGATGCGCTTAGGGCATGGTGTATCATCAAACAGTGTTTTCATAAAGACAATGTCATTGATTTTTCATGTGGGTTATCCTAGAAAAGTAAGGTGAAAAGATTCAAAGGAACATGGCACCTGCTGTCTGTCCAAGAGCATTACTGTGATTTTGGTATATGATTTACAAAAGGAATCTCATGACTTTTAGTCAGGTTTCAAGGAGCATTGCTCCTAAATGGAAACACTCAAAATACATTATTGTTAGTAAAATATTTTAGATAAAAAGAATTTTTGATACTTGGATTTTCATATTTTTGCTTTTATTTCTCCTTCTTTTTTAAATTAAGAAATAGCTTTGTATGACTTTCATTTTTCTTGTATAACTACCCACCATATTTTAATTGGATCAAATGACTTCTTTTCTTTTCTTTTTTTTCTTAAAGATTGGCACCTGAGCTAACTGTTGCCAATCTTCTTTTTTTTTCTTTGTTTTTTTCTGCTTTTTCTCCCCAAATCCCCGCAGTACATAGTTGGGTACTTTAGTTGCAGGTCCTTCTAGTTGTGGCATGTGGGATGCTACTCCAATGTGGCCTGATGAGTGGTGCCCTGTCCGCGCCCAGGATCCGAACCAGCAAAACCCCTGGCCGCTGAAGCGGAGCGCGCAAACTTAACCACTCGGCCACGGGGCCGGCCCCCAAATGATTTCTTTTAGTATTGATTAGTGAATTAATAACTTTTATCAAGAACAATTGAATAATTGTCCAGAATGAAATCCTTCATTATATTGGAATCACCTAGAAATTAAACACTGTGTACTGAGATACACCAAACTCATTCATATATTACATGAAAAAAATAGTATTAAATTGAATGATAGCTATGTATGACCCCCGGATTTCCTTTGCACTTTCTATATCCAAAAAATGAAATACATAATTTTCAACAAAACATTACAATGTTTTCATAGGCTATGCGTCAAATTTAACCAGTCACAGGTCATAAAACTTAAGAGCCAAGTTGGATATCATCCTGACTGCCCCATTGGGTGCAAGTTCATGTGGATTAATTACCTAGTTTAGGAGTACAAGGGCTAGCCAAGCTGTACCTGGAGGGAAATGAAAGAGAAGTCTAAAGAAAAATTTAAAAACAAAATGCAGTTGTAGTGTGTGTTTATTTTAGAGACGTATTTCATCCTTGCCTTTCACTTTCCCCAGTAGACGTGCCTAGTGTCCCAGTCAGGTCTGTCTCTACCCTAAACATGTACATTAGCCCTTATATGCATCACCAGTGACAAATGGTGGCCAAGACTGAGGACGCCAAGGGTCTGGTGAGATCCTTGTAACTAATGAAGCTGATGCCAGTAGATCCTGGAAATGGTGGAATCCGCAGTCATGAAATGTGCCTCCACTAAAGCACTCAAATTCTTCTTCCTAATAAAGCACAAGGATGAATCTCTTTGAACAACCTCCAAAGTCCATTTTTATACCATCATTTCATCTTGCCAATTGATAAGATTTCCCTCTGTAATTTCCTTCAGTAGCATGCATCTGATACCTGGGATTTGTGGTTGTTATTGTCATCTGCTTAATGTTGGGCTGACTATCTTTCATCACACTAAACACTGGGAGTATTAGGATGGAAGAAGTCAGGTCCAGACTAAGGGGATCTAGGCAGGCAAAAAAGACATCACTGCACATCCAGAGAAGATACATTTGCTAGCATTTGCCAGCATGACTCTACCTTACGTATCAAGAAGAAACAAGAGGGACAACAAGTTCCCTTTCGTAAGAACTTTCCTACCATGTGGGTTCTGTTTTCCTTATAATTTTCTTTATCATTTTCTGAACTTCTAAAATTTATAGAGAGAAATAGTTTAAAAAAATAGTGTATTTGATGGGTTCAATCTATAAGAAATATAAACCCCTCTCATAATCTAAAAATAAAAAATAGGAACTATAGTACTCAATAAAATTTCCCTTAATATGTGAATCTCATCTTTTCCTCACAATTACTCATCTTTCTTTTTTGTTGTTTTCACTGAAAAAAACTTCTATAGCCACAAATTAAATTTCTACTAAAACTTTAAAATATTTTAGATAGTGTATTGCCTAGCAATAACTGTGTTGATAGATAATTCTTTAAAAAAGAGTTCCATGGTCAAACCACCTTGAAGATAATACATAAACTGCCTAATCCTGGAGATTGCATATAAGAGGTCCCGAGAAATCCCACAGGAAAAAAACCCCACTAATTTCGTTTATCTCCATTTTTCCTAAGCTTATTTTATCACATTTTTATCATGGAATACTGACTAACATCGCGTAGAACTGGCACCCAGGACAACGCAGTTTAGAAAACACTAGAAAATGTCACATTTTATAGACCAGGAAAGTGAGGTGCAAGAGGTGGTAACTCTCTCACCCACGGCCACCCCACCATTTATCCGTAAAACTCCCTCTGAAATCCCCAGACTCCTGACTCCCAGTCAAGTGGGCTTTTCCTCACTAGAAAACATGCAGGCTTTCACCAAAAATAGGTGCAGTTGCTTCTTGTGATATTGTTACATGTCAATTGTCAAATGTATCTGTAAACCAGTTAATACCAAAATAAAACGAACACCAATTGAAAACTAAGGATTGTAAAGACTTTGAACCACAGCATTGGACAAAAAATGCCTTATAAAAAAGCTTTTAGAACATATTTCATTTTTAAAATGCAATAATGAATATCTTAATCATAAATTTAATATTACATACATAAGTTTGAATTTATGAGTGAATTCTCAACAGTTTATCTTCCTAAAATTGTTTTAAAAGTCTCTAAATGCCTAGAACTTATCTGATATAGCGTATATGCCTTGCATGATAGCAACAGTAGTTTGAATAATTCTGCTTGACTAAGAATGATCTCAGAGATATGGTAAATGTAAATTATAAGTTACAGAAACAGGATTGTAAGTACATGTTAGTGCCTTAGTCTTTGTTCAGATTTGTATTTCAAGAGTAAAAAGAAAGCTCAGAGACAGAGGTTCTAAGAAAAATAAATAAGTATACACACCACAGGACCCAAGAAAAATTTCCCATTTAGTCTAGAAATAGCCCCACCATCTGATGTAAATGAGGATGATCTCCTCTTCCGAAGAAAGATGTCCTTTTATCAATTCATTCAAAGAATAGTTATTGAGCACCTAGAATGGGAAGTCACTGTGGTAGACACTAGGAATAGAAATGAGAATAGAGACACAATTACTGCCCATGGGGAGCCTAAGTCCTAACGAGGGAGGCAGACAATAAATAATTGCGAGGTAATTAATCCACTACAATTATGATAGGTGTTACAAGGAAGCGCAGGGTAGAGTGGAGTGGGAGCATGGGAATGGACATCTGTGTAAGATGCGACCTAGTCCAGGAGATTGTGCAAGTCTGCTTAAGGAAGTTAGATTTGATATGGGTCCAAAGGCTGATAGGAATTCACCAGAAGAGGAAGGGGAAAGGGACTCAAGGCAGAGTTGCTGGGTCCTTTACAGGAGAGTTGGTTGGAGAGTAAAGAGCCAGGAAGCTTTGTTTCAAAAAAGGCTGCTGGAGTAGACAGGAACCTGATAGTGAAAGATCATTTTTAAAGAGCTGATTAATAGATGACAGCACCAAAAATGAATTCTACCTGGGCAGAAGGCCAATTAAATGGGTTCGAAGTCATGCAAATGAAATTGAGATTGAAGGGAGCAGGGGTGAGGGGTATGAGCTGCCTGCAGCCCTTTAGAAAAATAGCATTTTCTGTGAGTTTTCCAAGATTCTGGCCTTGATAGTGGCTATCGTTGACTTCTCAGTCTTTGTGGTCTGAATTCACATCTTCCCAGGTCTCATCATTTTGTTCATGCTTGCCTGCTCCTGGAGGTTAACCAACCAAGCCCACAGAAATAATCCACCTCATTCTGTCCGTGTGAACATATGTGGGAGGGTGGAAAATGCATCTCTCCTTCCAGTCCTCACATACTGCAAACGGATGAGTCTCCTCTCTGTCTCCAACTCTCCTACTTCAAGATATTTAATTAACACCAAATTAGCTCCATTTCAAAACTCCTTATGGAAAGACCCTCAAATTCCTGGATAGTGTTAAGATTAGGGAGAGAATGAAAGCTGTTTTGGTCAAGAAAATCATAGACTCTCACTACCTTCTAAAGCACTAAGCAACTTTCCCCCCCTCTTATGAAATATGGGCAGAGATCACTCCCAAACCACTTATGTTTTCAAGATTTAGGCTAGCTTTACAATTTTCAACATGAAAGTATGGGAAATTATATACCAGTTTCTGATCTAGAATATGGTTTTTATTTTCTCCATGCAAAAATACTAGAAAATTAGTTATCTATTTATCTCTTATTAACAAGTAAGTATACTGCACTTTTTAAATTACGGAAAGCTCATAATTAAACATTCATTCCAATAAAAGACTTTTATCTTGAAACAAGGGCTATTCTTTATAGATGTTTTCAATTTTCTGAGGTTTCTTGAACAGTCTGTCAAGAAAACAAGCAGCATATTTTTTTATGTCACCTTCAATATGGTTCTGTATGTCACAATTCTAAAGGAAATCATATCCAGAGTGTTTTATTAACTGGTTGGTAAATTAAATAGATATGAATTCCCAGCAGACTCTATGCTTAGGTATAGCTGCTGATTAGCATTCATAACGTTGTAAGCTATCTATAGATGGTATTCGGGGATTGTGAAGAAGAGGGGATGTTTTTGTTTATTTGCTTTAATTTGACAATTTTTAAGGGTAGAGAGACTATGGAAAAGCAAGCGTGGGGTGTGTGGCCCCAAAGGCAGTATCCCTGTTGCTCCCTGGAATGTGGTGGTTCTTCTACGTAAATGATTACACGAGACGCTGGCTTAAATTTTGCATATAACTGATAAAATGCAACCATTTAAGTTCTTCTTCCAAAGGTTTGTTTGTTGTTTAGAATTCAAAAAGCATACTTCCAGAAAAGAAACAGTGGAGTATTTGCCATTGTTAGGTTACCATGCCGAGTTTATTTAGCACACAACACGAATAAACTTAGTATTTCTCGTGTGTTAGAATTTTCGAGAGGGTTGTATAAGATAATAGAAAGCACTTAGTAAAGTTTTGAGTACATGATCTAGCCGTCCTTCCTTCCTTTGGAATCGAGGGCTCAACATATGTTTGTTTCACTTCCCTATTCCTTGTTATTTAATAGGCTGATTTGAATTCATTGTTCTGGGAGCATTTGTAGGAAGTGGGGCATGTTAATAAAGGAGAAAGGAGGGAAAACTTAAGTTCCTCAATATCCCAGCGCTCTTTCTAAAGACACTCGGTGCTCTCCTTCCTGCTGCTCCAATCTTCTCACCGCAGCAACCTATCCAGGCTGGCCCTGATCTCCGGTTTACCAACCTCTCACCTGGATCAACCCCAGCCTGGCTGATCTCAGCTAGGTATTTGAAATGAAGTCATACTAACAGATGAAGGGAGTTTTCAGAAAGTTTAAAATACTGAAGAGCATTCTAATTTTTAAATAGGGATTGCTTGAAAACATAATTGTCTTTCTAATTTATTGAAATTTCTAATGGGCAAATTTTAAAGAAAACGTTAGAAAATAGGCGGATGGGGAAAGATATTTGACATAAAGACTCTACCACAAAAGTCCTGCCAAGAAATCTACCCTACGGGTCAGTTTCCTTAAGCTACACAAGAGGCTGACAGCCCTTTGCTGCCTCCACGTCTGAACCTACCTTATTGTCCACAATAGTTCACTGGCCAATATGTGCTTTTTGGGGAGTATTCAAGGGAACACTCCCTGAAGTAAGTCTCTTCTGTATTCTGTCATTTGTCAGCCCAAAGGGCTGCAGCATTAGTATTTTTTGACATGATTTATAACATGTTTTCAATAATTTTAATAGACAAAAATTCAATTCGCAGGAAATGACATAAAAGGCTTAACTTTCTGTAATCTATTTTTTCAGCAGATAGCAAAATTCCAGTAGTTATCATGTTGTAATTAATGCAACTAAGCTTCCACGTATTTCATTATGAGAGAATTCCAGGTTCCTAACAAATTCCACAAATATGCATATGGCTACGTCTACACAAACGGTGAAATGGAAAATTAGTTGCAAATTTTTTTTTCTATTATATTGTTAAAATGGAGAAGGGGAGAATATGTCAAAAACAGTTACTGCTATTGCTTTTGCTATTTAATTGACGCACTAATGAGGCGTAGGAAAGAACAGAAGATTCTGTTCACATGTTCATCAGGTAACAGATACTTGGGTTTTTCCAATTTGGGACAATCCTGAATAAGGTTACTGTAAACATTCAAGTATAGGTTTGTGTGTGTGTGCAAGTGTTTCCTTCTCTCTTGTGGTATCTTGTTGTGGTTTTAATTTGCATTACTCTAATGACAAACAATGTTGAGCATCTTTCCATGTACTTACTTGCAATCCAGATCTCCATAGTGGTGAACCATCCATTTGAATCTTAGGCCAATTTTTTAAATTAGATTCTTTATTTTCTAATTATTGGATTGTAAAAGTTCTTTATATATTCTGGTGAAGAGTGTTTTTCAGTTACGTATTTTGTAAATTTTTTTTTCCTTTTATGATTTAGGTTTTCTGTGTTCTGCCTAAGAAATCTTTCCCTAACTCAAGGTCACAAAGATGTCTCCTATGTTTTCTAGTTTAATGTCTTGTGCAGTTTTACAGTTCTGAGTTTTATGTTAGGTCTATTTTCTATTTCAAGTTCATTTTTGTGTTTGGTACAAAGTATAGGTTGAGGGTTTCTATTTTGTTTTGCTGGCTTGTTTGTTGTTGTTTTTTCTAATATGGATGTCAAATTGTTTTAATATATATTTTAAAAATAATATCCTTTTGCAATCAAATTACCTAATCAAAAATCAGTTGGCTATATATGTGTGAGTCTATTTCTTTTTATTTCATTCTATTAATTTATGTTTGCATCCGTTTGCAAACACCATGCTGTTTTGATTACCATAACTTTATACTTAGTCTTAAAATTAGATAGTGAGAGTCCTCCAACACTGCTCCTTTAAAAAAAAATGTTTGACTCTTCCATATCTTTGGAATTTATATATATTTTAGAATCAATTTGCCAGTTTCTGTATTACTGCATAATTTCTGACAGCTAGTAATTGATATTTTTTTCTCTAGCTTACTTCAAGATTTTCCTTTTGTTGTTGGTTAAAAGCAATTCACTATGATCTGACTAGTGTATATGTGTGCATGTGTCCTATTTAGGGTTCTTAAAGTTTCTTGGATCTGAGGTTTGATATTTTTCATTGTTTTTGGAAAATTCTTATCCATTATATTTTCAAATATTTCCTCCACTCATTTTCTATCTTTCTATCACTCTTTTCTTTCTAGAATCTAATTAAAGATATGTTAGACCATTTGATATTGTCACACAGCTCCTGGATGCTCTGGGGTTTTTTCTCACTTTTTTCTCTCTCTGTGTTAGTTTAGATTATTTTAGGGAACAATACTTTCCCGATATTTTCTTCACTGATATTTTTCTCATCTGTATCAAGTTATTTGCTGAACTGTTCAAAAGCACGCTTCATCTGTGACCGTGTGTGTGCACATGTGTATATGGGTCTAATTCTAGCATTTCTTTTCTCATTATATTATTATAGCTTCTGACTGTCTACTAAAATTTCTCATCTGTTCAGACATGTTGTCCACCTTTTCCATTAAATCCTTTAATGTATTAATCATAGTTATTTTAAAATCTCTAATAGTTCCAACATCTTGATCATCTTTGAGGCTGGTTCTGTTGAGTGCTCTGTCTATTGACAAAGGATTGTTTTTTCCTTGTGTTTTGTGTATCTTATAACTTTTTATTCAATATTATGTATAGGACAGTAGAGATATAGTTTTTAGAACAGTACAGAATGAGGTAAACATTATTTATGATATTTATTCTTTTGTCATAAGTCATTAGTAATTAATGACTCTTAGGTAATTAGTGTCAGGATTTGAGGCAAACTTGTCAGGATTGAGAGGGATTTTGATGTCACTATGGTCACTTTTCTTGCACAATTTACTTCAATTCTGCTGGTGGTGGACTATCATTGCCTTGTGCTTAGAGTTGGGCTTGGGGTATCAGAGGCTTTCCTTAGTATTTCTGTTCCATCTCAGCTTTCAGCCATCCCTCCACACCCTCCACCATATAGCTGCTCTTTCTCCACACTCTTGCACTTCCCCCAGTGGTAGATTGCTGCTGTTTGTTAAACCATGCTCTTGTTGGAAAGTGGACAGCGTTTTCTGGGTGCCGGGGTCTCAAAGGTGGGGTTTCCATTCCCTCTACATGGCAACAAAACTCTGACTTGTGTCTGTGGTTAACCTTAAGCAGGAACTTCCCCTCTTTTAGAAGTAGCCGTCCCCTAATGATATTATTATAAGTATAGATATAATGTAAGATCCTGGGCAAAGAAGAATTTTCTATTTCCTACTCACCTCAACTATGAAATAAGTGCTTTTTATTTCCACCTTTCAGCCAACTCACCTACTATATACATTTGTCACCACTTTCCACTCCTAGCTGTCTTCACAGAATAGTCCCTAAACCTAGGAAGTGTTATAGATTATCTGGTTTTTTGTCATTATTAGGATTGGAGCAATACCTTTAATTGTACATATTTATTCAAATCTATTCTTTCCTGTATACCTTGTAATGTAGTCATCATTCCTGATATTTTTTTCTTTTGCTAATATCCATTTATGTCATTATATTTTGAGCTTTTGATTCAAGGTGTATTTTTAAAAATATAAATAAATATCTCCCCAAAAAATCTCCAAATGCTTAGAGAATATTTATTTCTGTTTGAGGTATTGTTTACACTTCTCTGCTTTGTGGTTGTTTTGGGTGGAAGAATATTCAACAGGTGAAATTACTTGACTCATATTTTCTGTTTTCTTCTTACAGTATTTTTGAATGAGTGTGATCTGCTTTTATTCTATTCTTATTCAATTCACGGATGGGGTTACTAGTTCAAGAGTGCCCTCTCCTGTAAGTTTAATAAAATGCAAATACTTTAATGATAGAGAGTAGGTGAAGATATTTTTTTCACTTTGTTTTCTGCAGAATCCTTAATTTCTCCTCTCATAGTTCCTTCTTTGCCATTATTGTCACATCCCCAAAGATCAATGCTTTCTCAATGTTGCTATTCCTGAGTTTACTCACTTTCCAGGCCTTTTTCTGTAGACAGTGCAGTAAACTACCAAATCTTAGCTCTGTGTTCAGCATTTTGGATCTTATTCTTGGGCTTTTTTCTTACAGGAGTGGTTTGTGTGTTTGATGTAAATGTCCCCAGTCATATACCCTTTTTTATAGAGTCTTTTAAGGCTTCTCTCATCCTCTGTCCATACTCTCAGTGTCAGACAGTAGGAACATGCTATGATTACTCTGCTTAAAAGTAATTTGAGGAGCCAGCCCTGTGACGCAGCAGTTAAGTTCACACATTCCACTTCAGGGGCCCAGGGTTCACCTGTTGAGATCCCAGGTGTGGACATGGCACTGCCTGTCAAGCCATGCTGTGGCAGGTGTCCCACATATAAAATAGAGGAAGATGGGCACACATGTTAGCTCAGGGCCAGTCTTCCTCAGCAAAAAGAGGAGGATCGGTGGCAGATGTTAGCTCAGGGCTAATCTTACTCAAAAAAAAATTAGCAATTTTAAAGCTTGATGTTTTTGTATCCTATCATGCTAAAAGTGTGGGTCAGGTAGTTTAATTTGCACTCCCACTTTGTTACAGGATTTTAGACGGAGAAAATGTGTGCAGAGAAATAAAATCAAGCATCCACCATTCAAATTTTAGTATATTCATAAAATGGAATATTACATAGCATTAAAACAGAATGATCTTTTGATAAATATAGCATGGATGAATCTCAAAAACATTATCTTCAGATGAAAGTGGCTAGATAAAAGAGTATATGTAATATATGTTTTATTTTTATGAAGTTCTACAATAGGCAAAACCAATTTATGGTAATATAAGTAAGATAAATTGTTGCTTGGGACAGGTGGTAGAGGAAATTTACTGGAAAAGAGCACAGGGAACTTATGGAAATGATGAAAATAGTCCACATCTTGACTAGGGGGATGATTGCCACACAGGTGTATACATTCTCAAAACTCGTCCAGCTTTATACTCTCTCGCTCCTCTCCTGCCCCATTCACCTCCCTGCTCTTGCATGAATATACCAACACGCTCCCAAAAGGGGCCTTTGTATTTGCTCATGCTCAGGTATTGCCATGGTTACTCTTCACTTTTTTTAGGTCTTTACTCAAACATAATCTTCTCAATAAGGACTTTCTTGACTACTCTTGGTTGCAAACACTTCATATCCACATTTCCAGCTTGGTCTTCTTCCAACATACCATATATTGCACTTATTTGTCTTACTTTTTCTTTGTCTTCTACTGGGATGTATGCCTCACGAAAACAGACAGTTTTTAACTTTTTTGTTGTTTCTGTTTCTCTACAGCTAGAACAGTGCCTGGTACACAGTTGGCATTTAATAAATATTAGCTGAATTAATCATTTGAAGGCTCATATCAGATGTATATCTCAAGTGTTTCCTCATATTTCCTCCATACCATCTGCCTTCTCGACCCTCATTAGCTTCCTCCAATCAGGCCCTGCAATTGTGATGCCTGGGCCTTCCAGGTGTCCGCCCTGGGCATGCTCGGCCCTACTATTTAGTTTTCCCTGCACAGTCATGCCTATAAGTTACTTCCAGACTTGGATGAAACACCACCACACATGGGATATCATCTGGCATTCTGACTGACCATCCAATGAACGAAATGATGCAACCCAAAAGGAGAGAGAGGTTAACTCCTTCCTAGTGATGAACTTTGAATCACAGGAAGTGAGAGTGGGAAGGGATGTGCAGCAGCTACACACCCCCTCTTCCTCACTCCCACAACTACTCAGTGATCTGAATTCTCCTTGCAACCTGTGTGGGGATATCCTTTGTGCTGGGCAGACATACCTGCCAAGCAACTCACAAGGTCTCTTTGTGGCTTCCTCTGAGGCAAGAGCCAGTGCGGTGACACACCACATCACTTTGCTTCACATCACTCCTTGCTTCTTTTCTCTCCCCACTCCTTACTCCCACCCCATCTCTTCGCCATGAGTGTGTATCTTTCAAATCAGTTGCCAGGACTCTAATCCTTGCCTCAGGCTGTTTTCTGAAGAACCTGGGCTAAGACAGAGTCTTTGAAGTTTCTATTCCTTTGGATTGAAGGGGCAAACAACACTAACCACCTCGGAGGTGAGGAGACGGTGGTATGAGCTATATCATTGGAGTCAACCTGAACCAGGTTTGCATCCCAAGTCTACCATTTTCTAGCTATGTGACACCAGACAATTCACTTAATCTTTGTGAGCGTAAATTTATTCATGTGAAGAAAGCAAAGAGTGCACCTACCTCCCAGTGTCATGGTGATGATAAAAATGGCATGACATAGTACAATGCTGACAAGAAATAGCGGCCCATCAAAGTAGTGAAACAGAAAAAGCCACAGTACATTGATTACTCTTCCCGAGAGAGTAAGGGATTATGATCGATAGTTTAGAAAAGAGGGCTTCAAGGTGTGATATTAATGAGATTTCTTTTTTATAATGTGAACTTAGCTTTGACCAAAGAAGAGCTATAAGTAATTTCTTATAATGTTCCAGAATGTGGTACTGACACAATCCCAGACCAACTCCTAAGTATGAGCGATGTGTTGCAAGGAAGGCAAGCAAAAGGATAATAAAAAAGAATGGTTCATTTTGTATATTTGTTTAGCAACTATGAAACACTTTGTCATATGTTATCTCATTTGATGTTCCCAGCAACACTTTGACGTAGGCATCCTCATAATGTACTTATGTTACAAATTTTACTGCATTTAAGATACGGAAAAAACAGTGCTGTCTGAAATTGTGAATTGCGCAAGGTTTTATGTTGTGTGTATTAGTTTGCACGGTCATGCTAGCTGCTGTAACAAACTGCAATATTTTAGAACTGCCAGTCTTTGTAGTCAGTGAGCCATCTTTGCCACAGTCCTTTATGACCTCTTCTATCTTGTGGTTCTGACCTCTTCTGAGGCATCAGAATCCTCTGCCTTTGGGTAGTGAAAGAAATTAATAAAGGTATACCTGTTTCTTAAGTTAGCCCAGAAGTGACATGGATCACTTCTCACATGCCATAGTCTTCTATCTATGCGAGGGGTAGAGGACACTGTGACATGTGCTCTGGCAGGGTATGTACTTCCTGGCCATCAATGTATGATATGGAAGTTTGGTGAACAGTTAGCTGTCTCTGCCTGGAAGAGTTAAATGATAAAATCTGTTCTCTAACCGAAGTACTAGGACACTAAAGTTTGTGCTCTTTTTACTACACCATATTGCCTCTTAGCAGATAGAAATAGCTCAGTGACAACTCGTACTAAACAGAAAACAAAAAAGTCTTATTGCATACTTTCCTGTGGTGGTCATTTTTATTTATAAAATATGGTACTTTGTTTCTAATAAAAGGCTATATCACATTACTATTACCCAGCTCCACAGATTCTAATAAAAACATAAGGTATATTTATATATAGCTTGTTTGAAGAGATGAAGAGTGCAAAAGACATGGCACTTTTCAGTATAAAAGCTTACAATACGTCTTTAATGAGCATGTCTAACAAAATAGATAGAGGCAAAACTTACAAAAATTGAGACTATCAATTTTTGATTTGCTTTGGCCCACTGTCTTGATTGGTTCTTAAACCTGAACATTTGATTTGAGGTGAATTAATGACCACACAAACAGAAGATGGAACAATAAAACACAGACAGTGCTTTCGATGATGTGCTAAAGTTTATTAAAAAAATTTACTTGTGGGGGCCAGTCCGGTGGCCTAGTGGTTAAGTTGGCATGCTCTGTTTTGGTGGCCCAGGGTTCACAGGTTTGGATCCCAGGTGCAGACTTACATGCTGTTCATCAAGCCATGCTGTGGCAGCGTCCCACATACAAAATAGAGGAAGATTGGCACGGATGTTAGCTCAGGGTGAATCTTCCTCGAGCAAAAAGGGGAAGATTGGCAATCGATGCTAGCTGAGGGCCAATCTTCTTCACAAAAAAACAAATTTAGTTGTGTTTTATCCAATGGAAATTGAATCTATAAGTTTAATGAACAAGAATACATTTTTATTTCAAATAGCTATATCCTTATTTACAACCAGTTAAAAAAAAAGGTGAAGCAAATTCATTCTGTTTTAGAAATCAAGATATTCATTGCTCATCTCTCTGCTGATTTTCCCTCTATCTGGTAAAGTTGGTGTTATGAAAAAAGACATCTATATGTATTTAAATGGTGCTGACACACACTGAGAATTTTTAAACACGCTTGTTTATACATGCTCCTTCCTCAGCCGTCAATTGTTTCCATATAGCTGTTGAAAAATACAGGCATTTACATAATGGTAGCATGGGCCACTTGTGTGGTATAAATATATATATTGCTACATAAACATTATATACACATAAATATATACATTAACACTAAGTCTTGTTTATACAAGAGCTAAACTAAAGACAGTGCCTTCTGGCTTAGTTCAGAAAATGTAATTTCTATAATGAATCTTTTTTTTTCCTTATGTCCTTGATAGTCTAGACCCAGACAATAAGATGAAACTTTCATACAAAAAAAGAAACTAAGAGTAGCAATACCATCAAAAACTAAATGGGTCCCAAACCAATGAATGCGAAATAGTCACACATCACAATAAGGGGAGTGCTTATTTATTTAAGCCACTCCATTCTCAACATTCATCAGAGTAAGAGAGAAGCTTCCATTCGTTTTTTTATGGATAGTAACTAGATCTGCTCTCTTTAATATTCCGAAGCCTGCCTGGGTGTGGTAATGCTTGTCATTACTCTGTGTAGCTCTAGGGTTCTGCAGATCACTGTGTCTGTCTTTTGCTTCTCATCGTAAAGAGATTCGTCTCTAAACAATGATCTTCTGGCACTGTTAACCTTAGGTTTGAACTTTTTAGTCCATCAAGAAAGAAAGGGCAGGATTCAGAATGGCAGAGAAAATATCTAAAGTGTATAAAGGACAACAGAAACTGGTTTCCTGATGTAATAAGTCCTCATCATGAAACGTCACTCACTCCAAAAGGAAAGGTCCAAGATAGGATGCTATTTTTACCTGTCCTTTCTCATTTATCCCCCTAGGAATTGCCTACCTGTAACTCTAAAATGCATCTCAGTTAAGAACAGTCTGAAAAAATTCATGAGATTTTTTTTTCTTTTCTCTTCTCTCCTTTTCAGCTTTCTGTCCAGAATTTGACGATGATTGGAAGCAAGCTCTGTGTTCACAGCAATTTATCTTTCTACATCACCTGTTTCTAGGTGATAAATATGCCATTTTCAAATTAGCGTAGCATTCGTTCCGTTAATTATACACATTAGGAATTATTTCAACAGGAATGTAATTTTCACCAGACACATACATATTAAACCAGAAACCTTTCCAGAGCCCACAACTTCTGCACATTAAATTTTATAGACATTTCCTACAGAGAAAAAACCCTAAAAGGAATAATTTCTGGGAAAAATAATGAAGACTTTGAAGAAATAGGAAACACTATTACTCCCCATAGTGCCTAGAAATAAGAAAAAGAATATAGCATTCTTCTAAATCAGAGAGAATCGCCTAGAAATCCCTAGGAAAGTTCTAATTCTTGCCCTCATGTAACTTATAGCCTAAACTATGACTTTTTAAAATGAATTTCAGGTTCAAACTGTAAAGCTATATATTAATTGTAATTTGAGCTTGTCAATCCTATACTACTTTCTATCTGATTACTTTTGATACGTTACCCATAATTACCAAGATTTCTGATTGTGATATATTTTTTTCCTTCATTTCAAATTTCTATAAGATCTTATTCTCTTTATACCATTTTGCTCTAAAGAATAAAGAGCCAAAGAGCTCATTAGCTGATTATAACAAAAGGTGACTAAATGCCAACAAAAAAAAAGCCACTCGTCAAATTTTGCTTTCATTTTTGGACTCAGTTAAAATACTTCTAAAATATGCATGCGTTGACTTTGAGAAGAAGTAATTGTGATATTAAATTTTATTGAAATTTCTCAGGTCCTGATTTGTGTACAGGCTTGTGCTCTGAGTTCCCACGAAGCAGTAAAACGTTTAAAATACTGTCTGTGCAAATGCAAAATTTATGAATTCACACATCTCTGGTTGATTTATGTGAAATAATAATGCACTATTTAATGCTTAAACATGGCTAGGAGCAATGCTAGGCTATCAAGATGTACAATGGAATAATAGATTTATAAGACGGATAACCTTCTTGCCTAGAGAAGCTTGTTTAAAGGTGTTGTACAGATATATTAAACTATATGTAATTTTATACTAACTTAATGCTGTAGGCCTATACTGCAAGCAATAAAAGATTACAACCTTGGCATTTGCAATAATAAAATGATCTGGCTATTCAACATAAGGTGTCTGAGGACTAAAAGAGATAAGGAACTTATTTAAAACTTTTGTCCCTTTTCATTCATTGCTCTTTACAAAATATTTTTTTTCCTTGAATGTGACCAACATAACTCCAGGCCCCAGAGGTTGTCTCTCAGCGCATCACTGAGAGGACAGATGTCCATGAGGACAGTAATTGGACGTTTCCAGGAGGCCTCCAGGCTCATTTAATTATCACCTGATTTGCTTCAAAAACTAACTAAAAGCTTCTTAGGATGAGATATAAGAGAAAATGATAATTGGCAGTTTATTGGTCATCTCTTTATCCTTTTTACTACACTATACATGTATTCCTTTTTTTAATCAGGGAAGAAATTATTTTGTCATCTGGGTTTTTGTCTTTTTGATCATTGTAAGCAAACATTGAGACGTGTTAGCTCAACTTTTCTGCTCGCATCAGTTAAAAGATATAAAAGAACGTTAGAAACTTTAAAGTTATTATTCCTATCATATAATGCTTTGAATTTTGCAGTAATTTTCTTTCAAAGTTTAGCCTTCTTACACATAGTGGGCTGAATTAATAACAAAACATCTCTAAAATAGAGAGAGAAACAAGGTAATAATGCATTTAAAATTCTCTATTTGTATGACAATTTCAACTAAATTCAAGAGATGTTTCTTTATCTATATGCTGTTAAATAGCAATTCAATGAAGTGATTTTAATAACCAAAGTTATTGTAAAAGAGAAGAATTTTGTTTCAACTAATACAGAATTTTAGTACAATCTCCTTTAAAAGGACACAAATTTTGACAAATCAAAATGTTAATGAAATTCATTTTACATTGATTAATAGAGTTACAAGCCAAAAAACTGTGACAGGATAAACGACCAGTAACAGGGAGATAAAGATTAGTCCTAAATTTTCGAGTTGTGTCGCAAAAGGTTCAGTTGAAATCAAATTAAAATTTGATGACATTTTCAAAATAATCATGGACAAATTTTTTCTTTTAGCTTCCAAAACTAAATCACCTGTCTGTGGCCACATTGCCTATTTAAGACGAAGTTTTTAAAGTGTGACAATGATACCAGTTGTAAAGTCAGCTATATTTGTCAGGAAATAGCCCGATCACATATTACCCGTCAAATGATCAACTCTCTTTCCGTGGATATAGTTTTTAAGGTGCAAAGTTTCAACAGCCATTGTTAATGGCATTTCAGCAACTTTTATTCTCTATTTACACATCCAGTAAAAACACATATAATTAAGAAATATCCCAGTGCTGAAACATCATCTTACGTGGGGCGCTGTTGAAAGAGTTTCAGCACTTTCAACTTTGCCCTTAGGAGATGGATAATATCTAAACCGCCAGAAATCATGCAACGAGTTGAAACTTGTCAAACTATGTGGTCAGTCTGAGTTGTGAGACTACGATCTGTGTCCATTGTAACCAGGTTTCCAGCAAGCTCCATCTGCCTGGTTTCCTAAAGTGAGAGCAACTGAAACATTGTGCAAACAGAGAACCTAGGCCCCTCACAAAAATAGATGGGAGAAAAAGGAACTGGGGCACCATTCAACCTTGATTGCTATTCTTATCCATAAAAACATGAATACAAATACAAAAAGTCTCATATAATTAGAAAATACATTAAATACATAATTCGAAAATACATTAAAATACATTAAATTAGAAAATATATTACCATATTCCAAATATTAGACAAAAGCCCTTGCCTATCTGAGTATTTTGGATTGAGAGTGGGGACAACGCCTTCCAGGTGTCTGTTCAAATGGCAGCAATATAAATAGCACAGCCTCTCCCCACCCTCCCCACCTACATTATTTTCTACTGTCTTACCCTACTTTATTTTTTGTCATAGCATTCCTAGTACCTGAATTATTATATATTCATTTAGATAAGGGTTTATTGTCTGAATCTCTCATCTTAAATGTAAGCTCTGCCAATGTGGGATATAATTCGTTCACTGCTGTACCCCTGCACCTGGAGCCACAGCTGGCACCTGGTAGCATTTACTAAATAAATATTCATAGAACATGAATGATCTCTTTTACTAACTAACTATTTAGCCCTGAAAAGTCATTGAATTCTTCTGGGTTTCAGGCTCTCCCCAACTTCTAGAATGACAGCAACGGACTAAGTAATCTCTTGGATATTTCCGTTTAAATAGCTTTAATTTGATTCAAATGCTTTCATTTGACCCCCTAGACCTTCCTTTCTAATTATAGCATGTTTCCGTGAATTCATTTAGGCAAATATTAATTTCCCTACATCACTGGGTATGGCTACTCTTCAGATTACAGCAGCAACAAATTTCATTTTTTTCCATTTTAGTAATTCAAATTTATGTTCAGTTACTTAAATTAAAAAACGAAAAAACAGAGTGATTGTGCCAGGTATCAATTTATTGCTCTTCAGGTCCAAATCTGCCCTTCATTGCCCTGCCTTGTCGTACTGAAGCTGCACCCTCTAAACACTTCCTTGTCTACTGGCACAAGGCTAAACTTTGTCAGTAGAGGACAATAGACAGATATTGGAGAAGAAAAGGGAATCTGCTCCTCTATTCAGTGTTCTTTCCTCCCTTCCCACTACCGCGGCATCAGCTAGCATGTGGGACATCCTGTGGTGCTCAGGTGCCCACAAGTTTCAGCAGCACCCCTGCAGCAGCTTCCTAGCAAGTTCAGCTGGTGCCCCAGTCAGTAACCCAGAGAGTCTGGCAGGCCCCCAGTGGGCAGTTCCCAGAGGTTTCCACCTGCGCTCTAGGAGATTCATTAGTGAGTTTCACGGGCATCCCTGCTGGGGTTTCCTGCTTGCCAGCCTGCAGCACCTCAGGGAGATGCTCCACCACCCAGGGGGCTGCAGCACACCCCCTCCAAATGGGTTCCTTCTGGTCCTCTGCCTTAGCCACAGAGTCAGCAGCTACTCTGTCTGCTGTTCCTGTATTCCTCGGAGTTCTCTTTACCTCTCAGTAGTTAATGCCTAGTTACTAGTTACTAGTTCTTTATGATGAATTTTACTTGTTTGGATTTCTGTGTGTTTTTTGTCTCCTGGCTGGACCCCGAGTGATATAGTGATTTTTTAAAACGAGGATTTATTTAACAAAAATTAAATAACATGCATGATATTATCTCAAATTATGCTAACATCTATATTTGAATTTTGTAAAGTTTGGAAGTTCTTGTAATTCTGAGACTTTTTTCTCTCTTAAAATGTCAAAAAAAAAAAAAACCCAGAAAAGTCTCAAGTCTAAAAGTATGCTTTCTTAGTTTCTGGTTTTATATATGGGGATTGTTTAAAAAAAGAAGGATGGATTTATTTTTTATGAGCAAGTTAAGGAAACTGAATTTAATAAACACACAAGTCCCTAGAGTCCAATTTACTTTATAACAGAGGGTACAAATTGTTTCACAAATGCTTTTCATGTAGATTACTACATACTCCTTACACGGGGGTGCACGTCTGTGTAAACCGTCACAGCCATGCCCATGCGGTGATAGCAGCTTAAGCAGGATTAGGCATGGGAGCTCTCTAGTTAGAACATGGTCTTTCACAGACCGCAGGAATCTTATGGAATATTATATGGTTTAATGCAAAACATGCAATAAATCTTCACACAACTATGATTTTTTTCTCCTCTTAAAAGAACTTTTTAAATTGTACAATATGTATTTCCTTATGAATCCACTCCCTTAACTTTCAAAAGCTAAATGTGATCATCAAGACTCGTCAACATTGCTCTTTCCCTTCACTGGAAGAGATGATGTCACCTGACAAAAAATATATACACTGTCTTATAGTCCTCAGAAGCTGTACACGTATGACCTGCATTCTTTCTGAGGAAAAATTAAAGTCAGAACTGGACACAGGGGCCCTAATTTAAACATCAGCCATAATTGCTGAAAAAAATAGCATTTTTAAAATTTCAGTTGATGCTATTCTTTGCCTGCTACTTATTAAATATTCTTATGGTTTTGCTCCTGAGACACCTTGTTTAAATATTTTTAAAGTGTTATCCCAATGGGGAAAGGGAAATAGGGAAATAAGGGGCATGATTCCCCTGCTAAACTATATTGCACACTGAGGACAGGCTGGATGGGAGAATAAGAGATACAAATATTACAGAAGAGCCACCGCTCCCCGAGTGTAGGTGGAAGTGGAGGTTACTCTTGCCTGGGAAACAGGCCCGTGAGTTCCTCAGGTGCCTTTTAACCATCAGATGGCAGTGCCACTTCCTTCCTCCCTCTATGACCTTCCCGCCATTACACTCACCTACTCCAAGCCTCTTGTTCTACAAGCAACAAGCTAAGATCTGTATCGGTTAAGTCCAGGGTTACGTGGTTGATTGCTGGTCTGAGCTTTAATGCAGTGAGAACTGCAGGCCCTTTAATCACAGTCAGTACCAGGATACTGTGGCAAGAGCTGCTAGTGCCCCCAGAGCCCAGCCTCCCTGTCTGGCATCCTTGCAGCTAGACGTGGCTATGAGACCACTTGGCCTATATGATGTAAACAGAAGTTTTGTATGGACTTCTCAGAAATAACATTAGAAGTGTAGGGGCCGGCCCCGTAGCTGAGTGGTTAAGTTCGCACGCTCACTTCGGCGGCCCAGGGTTTCACTGGTTCGGATCCTGGGCACGGACATGGCACCGCTCATCAGGCCATGTTGAGGCGGCGTCCCACATGCCACAACTAGAAGGATCCACAACTAAAATATACAACTATGTAATGGGAGAATTTGGAGAGAAAAAGCAAAAACAAGAAAAAGAGGTGTAAGGCATAGCTTTTTCTGGCAATTTGCTGTTTCTTGCAGGCTCAATTCAAACTAAACAGCTGCCACTCCTACGGCCATCTTGGACCCTGAAGGGATGTACCAACTATGGCTGAACAACAAGATAGAAGGAGCATGGGTCTTAGACACAATGGAGCCGCGATACCAGCCTTGGACTGCTTCCCTCAGGACTTATTTTATGTGAGAAAGAAATTATCTTTTTAAAGCCCCTAATAGGCACATGCAGCCAATCCGAATCCTAACTGGTTCAGATAATTTCAGGTTCATGAATTTTGTAACAGCCCTTCTGAGATAGAATAACAAATACTCACATCCCAGCGATAGGTCCAACAAACGTGTAAGACCTTGCTTCTTAAAGTGTGATTCATCAACCAGAAGCAATGGCATCAACTAGAAATTCAACAGAAACCCCAAATCTCAGGCCTCTCCCTACGGAATCGGAACCTACATGTTAAGAAGATTCCTAAGTGATGTCTATGCACATTTCAGTTTGAGAAGTACTGCTCTAAGATAACAGAGTTCTGCCACTCCTGCCCACGACGGTTGATACGGATATGGGTGTAGGCAATTTTATTGCAGGATCTTTCTGCTAAGGCCAAGAAACAATATGGTCTCTGGCAAGATGTCCAAACTCTGTTTCAGGTGTTACAGAATTGTGGACAGCTATCAGGGGAAGCTCCATATTTTAAATTTAATAATCATCAAAAGGCAATTGTGCACATGATTTTTCTCCCTCTCAGGAAATCCTAGGAACACAAAAAGTCAATGCTAAATTTTAATACGAGAAAATGTTTGTCTGGTGTTTTTGTATTTGTTGCTGCATAACAGTCCTTTGCAGAAACAAATATATTTCATCCCCAGGCCTGTGTCTTAACCCCAGTCTACAGGTTTTTCCTCATGCTGTGGCTAAGGTGTTCAGGGGGCAGGCTTTATAGGAGCTTATTGTGTCTTGGGGAGATCAAAGAAACTTGCCTATGGTCATACAGCGAGTCAGATGTAGAAGTTCAACGATCGTGGGTCCCACATATCAAGATTCTTTCTCTCTGACAAAAGAAACAATAAAATCCATCACACCCTTCTGACCCTGCAAAGATTCTTCAACAAGCTTTTTTATAGAATGAAGTCTTAAAGTTGGTATAATGTCCATATTGAGTAACTATAATTGTAAAACGTAAGGTCCTTCTTGACCTGTTATTTAATTGTATCTTAGCTTCTATAATTATTAATAAATAACACATGATCTAAAGCATAGTAATGGTTAAGGATGGGGACTAATAAATGTAATAAATGAAAAAGAACAGCCACCCAAAGAACTGAGCATGTCCTTATGTATCCTTGCCCTCGTACTGACAATTTTGAAGATTACTGCTAGCTCTGATTACTCTGTCTAGTATTTTTAATGATGTTTCAAGCAGTTGTGGTTAACAACACAAGAGAACTCAAGTGAGACAGACCAAGGTTATAACTCAAGATTTTCACATACATTAAATAGAGTAACATATATTTGTTTCCTATATGCTTATTTGTAGCCATAGTATAGTTAACATATAAGAAACTTCCGTATGTCAAGTGTACAATTTGATAACTTTGATGAATGTATGCACCCAGGAAACCATCACCATAATCAAGGCAGTGAACACAACCATCACCTCCAAAAGCTTCCTTTTTAATCCCTCCTACCTGCCCCTCTCCTCTCCCTATCCCTGTCTAGAGGCAACCACTGATCTGCTTTCTGTCACTAGACTAGGTGGAATTTTCTGTAATATCGTGCAACTAGAATCATACAATATATACTGTTATTTGCCCAGCTTCTTTAACTTAACATAATGATTCTGTTATTTATCCATATTGTCTCATAAATCAGTAGTTCCTTTCTGTCGCTGAGCAGTGTTCCATTATAAAGATATACCACAAATTAAATATCCATTCACCTGGGATGGATATTTGGCTTGTTCCGTTTTTAGCTATTATAGAGAAAGTTGCTTTATTACAAATAAAGGATATTTGTGTAAACGTCTTTGTGTAGATATATATTTTCATTTCTCTTGGTGGAATGTCTGGAACTTGTGCTAAGTGAATGTTTAAATTTTTAAGAACCTGCCAAATTGCTTTCTCATTATAAAGGCCACCAGCAATACCAGAGTTGAGTTTCTGCACATCTTCACCAACTCTGTTATGGGTCTTTTTGATTATAGTCATTCCAGTGTATCTGTAGTGGTTTCTCATTATTGTGGTTTTCACTTACATTTCCTTAATGATTGATGATGTTGAGCATCTTTTCATATGCTTATTTGCTATCCATATCTTTTTTTGGTGAACTATCTGTTCAAATCTGTTCCCCATTTTTAATTGTGTTTTTTTAATTATTGTATTTTGAGAGTTCTTTCACATTCTGTATATAACTGCTTTACAAAATATGTGATTTGCAAATATATCTTCCCAGTCCATGGCTTGTTTTTGCATTCTCTTCATAGTAGTATTTCAAATAAAAGAATTTCTTAATTTTGATAAAAGATAATATGTATATTATTCTTTTCTTTTTTGGATTATGATGTCAATGTTGTGTTTAAGAAATCATTGCCTAGCCCAAAATTATAAAGATTTTCTTCTATGTTTACTTCCAGTTGTTTTATATTTTTAGGTTTTACACTTAGGTCTATGAACTATTTTGAGTTAATTTTTATATGTTGCAATGTATGGATCAAGTTTCATTTTTTTGCATATGGTCATCGAATTGTTCCAGCATCATTTATTGGAGTTACTATTCTTTCTCCATCAAACTGTCTTTGCTGAAAATCATTTCACTGTGTATGTTTCAGCTTATTTCTGGCATCTGTTCTGTTCCTTCAGCCTGTTTCTCTATCTTCTTGCCAATGCCACATTGTTTGATTAATGTAACAAGTAATACAATATCTGAAAACAGCTACTATATCTTTTCAGTTATCTTTGGCTATTCTATGTCATTTCTGTTTCCACACATTTAAAAATCAGCTTTTTAGCTCTACCAAAATGTCTGCTGGGATTTTAATTGGGATTTAATTGAATCTATAGATCAATTTAAGGAAAATGGCATCTTAAGAATGTTGTTTTCCCAAGTAAGAACATGGTTCTTAGTTTTCTCAGATCATTTAGGTTTTTAAAATTTATATCGACAATGTTTGTAGTTTTCAGTATGTCTTACACATCTTTTGCTAAACTTAACTCTAACTATCTTTTTTTTGGCTCTTTTAAATATTATTATTGTAATTTCAATTTCCAATTACTCACTGCTAGTATATAAAAGTAATATTGAATTTTTATTATTGATCTTGTATCCTACAAGCCTGCTAAACTCACTTCTTGTTTCTAGAAAAATTTTTGTAGATCTGTAGGGTTTTGTACATAGACAATTCTGACATTTCTGAATGCTGACAGCACTTACTTCTTCCACTCCAATTTTGATGTCTTTTATTTTGTATGGCCTTATAGAATTGGCTAGAATCTCCAGTGTTATGCTGAATAGAGATTTGAAAGAGGATATTCTTGCCTGGATTTAGGGGGAAAGTATTCAGACTTTTATTATCAAGGATGATGTTAGCTGTAGGTTTTTCTTAGATTTCTTTGTCTGGTTGAGAAATTTCTCTTTTATTCATAGTTTGCTGAGAATTGTTATCAGAAATGAATATTTAATTTTGTCAATGGCTTTTCCTGTATCTTTCAAGATGATCATATATTTTGGTCTGTTAATACGAAGAATTACATTGATTGATTTTCAAATATCAACCAACATTGCATTCCCAGGATCCACCTCACTTGGTCATGCTGTATTATCCTTTTTTAAAATACTAATGTATTCTATTAGGAAAATTTTGTTAATTATTTTTGTATCTAGGGTTTTGAATGTTAATAGTCTATAATTTTCTTCTTCTAATATATTTTTCTGGTTTTGGTATCTGAGTAATACTGCTCTCATAGAATGAGTCGGTCAATGTTCTACCCTGTTCAATTTTCAAGTTGGTATTATTTCTTCCTTAAAAATTTGTAAAATTCCCTAGTGAAGCTCCCTTGGCCAGGAGCTTTCTTTGTAGGAGGATTTTAAACTATAAATTCAATTTCTCTTATAGACATAAGGCTATTCTTGTTATCTATTTATTCTGGAATGAACTTCAGTAATTTACGTTTTTCCAGAAATTTGTCCATTTACTCTAAATTGTCAAATATTTGGCATAAAGTTGTTCACAATATTCTTTTATTATCGTCTTAACATAGGTAGCATCTATATCTACGCCAGCTGTTTAACTCCTGATATTGATAATTTGTGTTCTCTTTCTTTTCGTTTTTCCATTTTTCTAACCTACTCAAAGAACCAGCTTTCGTTTACTGATTTGCTCTTTTGTTTTATTTTATTTATTTTTTATTGATTTATGCCCACATACTTATTATTACCTTACATCTGCATGCGCTGGTTTTAGTTTGTACTTTTTCTACCCTCCTAAGATGGAAGCAGACTTCAATGATTTAGACTTTTCTTTTTTTCTAATGTAGGCATTTATGGCTGTAAATTTTTCTCTAAGCACTACTTTAGTCAAATCCCACAAATTTTAATATGTTGTGTTTTCATTTTCATCCTAATTTCACTTTTGATCTCTTCTTTGGCCCTACATATGTGGGATCTGTGGAATCATATGTTTTAGTATACAAATATTTGGGTATTTTCTATAATTCTTTTTGTCATTGATTTCCAGTTTAGTTCTATTTTCAAAGAACATCCTTTATAAGATCTGAATTCTTTTAAAACTTGTTTTATGCTCCAAAATATGGTTCATTTTGATTAATATACTGTGTGCACTTGAAAAGAGTGTGTACTCTGTTCTTGTTAAGTGTAGTTTTCTGTAAGTGTAAGAGCAAGTTGATGATAGCCTTGTTCAAATACGTACATTCTGTGGATTTTCCATCTAATTGTTCTATAATTATTGAGAATGAGGGTTGAAATCTCTTACTTTACTTGTGGATTTTTCTATTTCTTCTTGCAGTTCCATCAGCTTTTTCTCTATTGACTATGAATCTTTGTTATTCAGTGCAAAAGTATTTTGGATTGTTTTGTCTTTGGAAGTCTACTTTGTGTGAGATTAATATAGCTATCTCAGCTTTCTTCTCATTAGGGCTACCATGATGCACCTTTTCCATCCTTTTACTTTTAATTTATTTGTTCCTTTATGTTTTAAGTAGATTTCTTATAGATGTTTTCTTTTTTTAATTCCAATTGCCAACCTTATCTTTTAATATATTGTTTGGAACGTTTACATTTATTGTGATAATTTATGTTCCTGAGTTTATGTTCTTGAGTTTAAATCTACCATGTTGCTATTTGCTTCCTATTTGATTTATTTGATCTTTTTTCTCTTTCTTCTACCTTCTTTTGGATTAATTGGCTTTTCATGATTCTGTTTTATCTTCTTTGTTAGCTTATTAATTGTAGATCTTTGTATTGATTTTTTAGTGGTTATGTTAGGGTTTACACTATACTCCTTTGACTTATTACAGTTTACTTTCAAGTAATAATATAATCAGGTGTAATGTAAGAATCTTACAGCAGTTTGTTGCTCTTTCCCCCTTCCCAGTCCTTGTGCTATTTTTGTCAAATATTCTACTTCTACATGTTACAAATCCCATGATTCATCATTTTTGCTTTAAACAATCATCTTTAAAATAAAGAAAAATAAGAAAAATTATTTTATGTTTAACCACATATTTACTATTTTCAGTGTTCTTTATTCTTCTGTATAGGTCCAGATTTTCACCTAGTGTCATTTTTCTTCTCTTGAAGGAGTTTCTTTAACATTTCTTATAGTGTGTATCTGATGGTGATAAATTCTTTTAGCTTTTTCATGTCTGAAAAAGAAAGTATTTCATCTTCTTTTTTGAAAAAGTATTTTCACTGGTGAGAGAATTGTTAAATAGTTGTTTCTTTCTTTCAGTAGTTTAGATATGCTGCTGTATGGTCTTCCAGCTTGTATTGTTTCTTATAAGAAATATGCTGCCCTTCTTACCTTTTTTCCTCTGTACACGTTTCTTTTTTTTCTACCTGCTTTTAAGATTTTCTTTTACCACTAATTTAAGTAATTTTCTTCATGGTTCTTGCTTTCAGTTTGATGATCTTCTCAGCTGTCTGGATCTATGACCTTCACCACATTTGGATATTTTTCAGGTATTATTTCTTCAAATCTCCTTCTCTTTCCTTTCCTTTTGGAATTTCAATTGGATATATATTAGGCTGTGTGAAGTTGCCCTACAGTGTACTGTTGCTTGGATAAAAAATTGTTTTTTGGGGTCTTTGCTCTGTGTTTCTATTACTATGTCTTCAAGTTGATTAATCACTTCTTCTGCAGTGTGTATTCTACTGTTTATTTCATCTAAAGTATTTTTAAAATGCTAGACATTATAGTTTTCATCTCTAGAAGTTTGATTTTAGTCTTCTTGGTGTATTTATGGCTCTACTTAACATGATGTGCCTTTCCTCTAACTTCTTGAACATATGAAGTATACTTATAATAACTTTTAATGTCCATGTCTACTAATTTTATCATCTGTGTAATTCCTTGGTCTATTGATTGATTTTTCTCTTCATGGGTCATATTTTACTGCTTGTTTTCATGTCTGATAATTTTTCATTGGATGCCAGATACCATGAATTTTACTTAGTTAGGTGTTGGATATTTGGTATCTATGTAAATAAACTTGAGCTTTATTTTGGAATGCAATTGGGCTACTTGGAATCGGTTTGATCCTTTGAGTCATGCTTTTAAGCTTTGTAAGACAAAATTTGAGCAGCATTTAGTCTACGACTAATTTTTCCCACTACAGAGGCAATACCTTTCTAAGCACTCTGTTTGATGTCTCATCAACTACAGGTCTTTTTTCCCCACTCTGGGTGGTGGCAACAGGTACTATTAATGGCCCTGTGTAAGTGACAGAGATTATTGCCTCTAATCCTTTCAGGAGTTCTTTCCCTGGCCTCAGGGAGTTTCCCTCTGTGGATGCATGCAGTTACAGACTGGAGAGGAAATGAGCAGATCTCTGCAGCTCTTTCTCTGTGCAGTTCTCTCCACTTTGATAGTCTTCTCTGCCAACTCTACCTGATATTGCTTCCTCCTACTCCCAATTTTGACCCTTCAACTCAGAGAGCTCCAAGTTCAACCAGCTTTTCTTGGGTTCGCCCTCCCTGTGTTGTGACCTGAAAACTCTAAGTGGTAAACCAGGGTAGTTGTAGGACTCACCTTATTTTTTTCCCCTTCTCTTAAGAATCACTGTCTTGGTCCTGCCTCATGTCCAATGTTTGAGTTCATTCTTTCGTGTATTTTGTCTGGGTTGTTTGTTTTATTTTATTTTTTCAGTGGGTTAGCAAGTCTTTTCAGGTGAGAGGTTTCTGTTGCTCCATCTTTGCCAGAAGCAAATCTCTGACTTTAATATTTCTATGCTATAAAGAGAAAATAGAGTTAGATTTGAATCTGACCTCTACCGCTTACTGGGTCTTATTTAATCTAAGTTTCATTTCCCCATCTCCAAAAAGAATATATAAGTGTTAAATAAGATGATATGTATAAAGTGCTTATCATACTGCATAATAACAAATGCTAGAAAATATTTCTAAAACTGGAAGATTCTTTCAAGGCATCAGAAACATAGTTTAATATCAAACAATCAATTAATGAAAATTATTAAGGATGTTTATGAACACATTCATGCCAATTTTTTGGTGCATATTTTTTAGATTTATCTGTTATTCCTTGTTGTGACCTAAAATCTCTTTGTGCTTCAGAAAGAGTGACTTACTATTTTGCATGTACTTGGTCCAGAACTTGTTGGATTTCATCAGCTATGAAGAAGACTGAGGGTTTTTTTTTTTACTTTTTTTAATTGAGGTTATGTTAGATTACAACATTGTGAAATTTCAGTCAGTCACCTTATCAGTGTGCCCCTTCACCCTTTGTGCCCACTGCCTAACTCCCTACCCCCTGGTAAACACTAAACAGTTCTCTTTGTCCATGTGTTTATCTTCTACATTTGAGTGAAATCATACAGTGTTTAAGACATATTTTCATACTTACTTTCCTAAGTTTTCTCACCCATTCCGCCTTGAAAATGGTGATGGCATTCATATCTTAGAAATCCAGTATTATTTCTTTACAATGCTACATATGGAGAGAAAGTGTATTCCCAACCCTAGATATCTATTCTCCATCCTACTTAAAATTCCCACCAGCTGTGACAGCAGACTTTGCTTATGCTCTAGGTACCAACTTCTTGGGGGCAAAGTTCACTTTATCAAATTTTGACAAATAGTTACAGCAAATGGAAAACGCTCAGAATTCATATTTAATAGTTTCAACAATAACAAATTTTGCTATCTTAGAAGTTTTCATTTATTCAAACTGACCTGTAAGAATATTTGTTACATCTTTTAAAAATTAATTATGCTGTTGTCTTGTTACAGTCTAGATTATGTCAAGTCCTTCGTGATTAAGAATTCCTTATTTTTGACTTAGTAATGTTTAACTCAGAGGAAGGAGAAGAAACAGCTGCGCCACTGACAGCTAACAGCTGATTTAGAGCCTGGAAGTACTTTGGAAGAAAGTCTCTTTATGGAAAAAAATGCCTTCAGGATGTCAACAGCAAAGAATACTAATTATTAGGGCTGGAATACCTTTGTATTTTAGTAGACAATGGAACTCTTAAATGGGGAAACGTCCTCAAGATTCATTCAATTGGAGAGTTCATGTTCTGAGTTTCTAAAATGGTACTCAATGTAGAGTTGTTGGGTGGTAGTGGTGGTTGATGATGATGACGATGTCCGCTTTTTCTCTAGGTTGAAACATTTAGTGTTTTATTAGAACAATGGATTATACTTTTCTCATTAAATTCAACAGCACAAAGCTCTTTATCAATGTTTCCTTTTGTAAGCAATTTGTCCGTAACTTTGTTCAAACCCTCTTAAATTTCTCAGCAATTTAGTCTCAGCTTCTGGAAACTTGTCATGGTTATGAAATTTAACTCAAGAGCATTAATTGATGAGCATTAATCTCTTAGAAGAATTGTGATATAATAGAGACTGAGGTATAATTATACTGGTATTCGGAAGTAGAATTTTTGGTAGCAAGTGAATCCTAACATAAAATTTAAAGCCTTAAATTTAATTTCACCATAATTTAAGTGACTTAAAAATTTAAATAATTCAGAGAAGATTTGGTTAATGGTGTCAATTAATTAAAACAAATTTTATGAAACATCTTATATATTAAATAAAATAGAAGCTTAAGACTACTATGACCCTGGAAAAGATTTCATAGTGTATTGTCTATTTCTATATTTTTCTAAGACAAGCATGAAATTCAAGTAATTAAATTAATTGAAATAACTATAATAAAGATAACGATAATAAAGTATTAAGAAGCTGTATGAAATTTTTTGTAAGATGATAAATATTTCCTATGAAATTTACTAATACTTATCACTATTTTTCCATTTTAAAATAAACTTAAAGATAAAGATTCAAAAGTTAGAAAAGATATTTAAGTACATCTTACATTTTAAAAATATAATTCACTGGCCAATCTTAAAAATTATGCAAATGAGATGTCTTATCTTAAAAATTGTAAGCCAAGACTGAATTTTTTTTTTTTTGAGGAAGACTAGCCCTGAGCTAACATCTGTGCCCATCTTCCTCTACTTTATACCTGGGAGACCTGCCACAGCACAGCTTGACAAGTGGTATGTAGGTCTGCACCTGGGATCTGAACTGGTGAACCCCAGGCCACTGAAGCAGAATGAGCAAACTTAATCCCTGTGTCACCGGTATGGCCCCTGAAGTTTTTTAATTGCCAAAGATTAAATTAATATACTGCATGGTAGTGTTTTCATTTGGTGAGTTTATGTATCATTTTAAGATACAAGCTCCTTCTAATCAGAGCCAAGCTAACATAAATCCCTAGAAATGAATTAATATTCATTGCTTCACTGAGCTGTTGGGCAAGTCTTTGGGCAAAAAAATAGATACAAACATGTCAATTCAAATAGAAAAATACAGATAGTGTATTGTAAAAATACAAGTAGTTAGAGTGGCATTTTATAATTTATCAAATGGATATATGGGCCAGCCCTGTGGCTGAGTGGTTAGAATTCTGTGTGCTCTGCTTCAGTGGCCTGAGTTCATGGGTTCAGATCCCAGATGCCAACCTATTTCACTCATCAGCTGTGCTGTGGAGGCATCCCACATACAAAAAAATAGAGGAAGATTGGCACAGATATTAGCTCAGAGCTGATCTTCCTCAAGCAAAAAAAAAAAAGAATATATGTTAATAAATTATAAAATTATATATATATAAAATTTTTAACCAAAAAAAAAGCCGATAAGATGAGATATTGGGGCCAGCCCAGTGGCATAGCGGTTAAGTTCAAACACTCCACTTTGGCAGCCCGGGGTTCATGGGTTTGGATCCTGGGCACGGACCTACACACTGCTCATCAAGCCATGCTGTGGTAAGGTCCCACATACAAAAATAGAGGAAGATTGGCACAGGCGCTAGCTCAGCAACAATCTTACTCAAGCAAAAAGCATAAGATTGTCAACAGATGTTAGCTCAGGGCCAATCTTCCTCATCAGAAAAAATAAAAAGATGAGATCTCATTATTAAGCATTACATAAATTTTGCTATCTCTATATTAGCAGGAAGAAATATATTTTGATAATTATAAGCAGTCAGGTAATGAGTCTTAAAACTTGATCATCTTCTAACTTCAATTTATAGTATGAATTAAGTCTTTCAAATAGGCCCTTAGTGGATATTGCAGTAAAATTGGTAAAGAACAGGCAACAACACAAGAATCGTATGTGCCTGGAACCAGCAACACAAAAAGACTCAACATGCCAGCATAGACTCCCCAAGCCTTCTCACACACACCATAGCTCTCCTCAATAACTACTGTATCTTGCCCTTAAGAGGTTGCCCCTGGGTTAGAAGAGCCTGGACAGAAATGCCCGCTCACTCAATTCAGCAGTTACCGTGTGCCGTGATGAAGTTTTGCTCCTTCAGTTTATGTTGCTGATGAGTTCTCAAGGCAGGTGGCTCAAGAGGAATTTCAGGTGACGGTAAAACAAGGGTGCACACTGAGGGTCTTCGGGCTAAATTTACGTAACAGAGGTGTTTTGATTGGCTAGCACCGTATTGTTCAAAACATTGAAACTGCATGCCTTCGGGTGAGGGACCCAGTTCCTGTTCTCCATAGCCTCATCCATGGTCTGTTGCCTCCCCTCAACCTGCTGTACACATCCATGTGCCCCGCCCAGCCCCAAAGATGCTGGTGTTTGGGATCCCTGCAGAAAAGGCGCTGCTCTAGTGGCTGTATTGCCATTTGAGCCTCTTAGCTGGTTAGTGCGTAGATGCCACACTGGCCCCTCTGCTCTTCGGATTTCACAGCCCCGTGAATTCAATCACAGTAGCTCACTTGAGACCAGCTCAGGAGAAGAAAGTTACTAGATAGAACCTATTGGAGGTGAAGACAACCTACAAACATATCCAAAATATAAAGAAAGCTTGAATAAAATATAACGTTTCTAGATAGAGTTCATTTTTTAAAAAACAGCTTCACTGAGGTATAATTTAAGTACCATAAAATTCACCCATTGTAAGTGTACAATTCAATGATTGTTAGTGAATTTATAGAGTTTAAGCACCATAACCCAAGTTCATTTTTCAGCTTGATACAATTGTATTCAAACTCACAAGAGGAATGTCTTTTGGAGGGATAGGATAGGAGTTTGACAAAACAATTATAAGGTTCATTTGGTAGAACAATGTGTAAAAGTGGACAAAAATGTCTCGAGAAGGCAGAGTACCCTAAAAAGAACACCCTGAAAGGGGTACCCAAAAAAATTAACAAACATGCAGGAAGCTGCGATAGCCAAGGTAGGGTGGTCCTAGCCCAAAGCTGATCAGCACAGGCCAGAAAAGGATCCAAAGATATATAACAATTTTTAATTGATAAATGTAAACTTTAAAAATATTACTAAAAAATGTAACAGTAAAGAGAATTCTTTTTCATAAAACATTGCTTGTGAATTTAATTTGGGGACAATTTTTTTCATCCTCAACTTATATCTTTGACCCAAATGTATTCCAAATGGTTTAAAGAGTTAAAAATGAAATCATAACAGGGATGTTTTTAAAGCATGAAAGAATAAAGGCATAGACAATAATTTAAGCATTTAAAACTTCTATATGTAAAAAACAAAAGCATATGGAAGCAAAATTAAATAGCAAAAAATTGGTAAGAAAAGTTTTTATAATAAATAGGACATATGTTTATAAGCCTAATATAGAGGAAACTATAGCAAGTAAACAAGAAAAATACAGACCCCAATAGAAAAACGGGTGTCAGTATTTGGATTCTCCAGAAAGCAACATGGAGACAAAGTTTAGGGTTTAAGATGTTTATTTGAAATCAATATCAATGGAAAATGGGATTAGACAGAAGGAGAAATGGAGATTTGATGTAGGTCTGAGAGCTAACATGGGAGTGGGGAGGGGGGCAGAGGAAGGGCTGGATTCTGGAGCTAGAATAGCCATTCAGAATGTCCCTAGTTGTGCCAAGATGTCCTCTCCTTTACACTTTCGTATCTGTCACTCATGGTGTGTGGACCACCCTGGGAAGGGGCGTGATCTCTGCAGCTAAAGAAATCCCTGAAGAGGCTGACAGCTGAAGGGGGTCCACAGAGAGCCAGCCCTTTGATGGTGCTCACTACCTGCCAGGCGTGGCTCTGGGACCACGGCATGTAGTAACTCATGGAAGCTTCACAACCACCACATGAGGGAGGAGATGCTACAGATGAGGAAGCTGAGACACAGAGAGGTCACATAACTTGTCCAGCTTGGAATCTAGGCAGTTTGCTGCCAGAGGCCACACGCTTTTAACCATACATTATGCTGCCTTCTATAAGTTTAAAATAATTCAATTTAGGATTTTCACTGACAGCTAAAATGCAGTAATGTTAGATCACCAGTATAATTCTGACATATCAACTCTGGCAATAACATCTAACGTTTCCTAGCAACATGTGTACTGTTCCATTCAGTAGATGGCACTTTTCACATACAGTTAAATGACCTGCTAGATGTCCAAGGGCACAGTGTTCCATTAGGAGTTCATTCCACTCTTCTTGACTTATCTCCTAGAATAAAAGGACTGTTTCAAGCTTTAAAGTGAATTGGTACAGCCATTGCACCAGAGAGCATGGGCTGCCTCCCGAGCTTTTTTAGAAGTCTGCAGACTGTGGGGAACCCATCCTAACTTGATGGAAACCCAGTCCATGGAGTCTGGATGGCATGAGCCAGGTCTGAATTTTTTTTTTTTTAATTGAGTTAATGATAGGTTACAATCTTGTGATATTTCAGGTGTACATTAATGTTTGTCATTCGTGTTGTAGGTGCACCACTTCACCCTTTGTGCCCACCTCCCACCCCACCTTTCCCCTGGTATCCACTAAACTGTTCTTAGTCCATAATCTTAAATTCCTCATATGAGTGGAGTCATACACAGATTATCCTTCTCTCGCTGGCTTATTTCACTTAACATAATTCCCTCAAGGTCCATCCATGTTATTGCAAATGGAATGATTTTGTTCTGTTTTGCAGCTGAGTAGTATTCCGTTGTATATATGTAACACACCTTCTTTATCCATTCGTCTGTTGCTGGGCACTTAGGTTGCTTCCATGTCTTGGCTATTGTAAATAATGCTGCAATAAACATTGGGGTGCATAGGACCTTTGGGATTGCTGACTTCAAGCTCTTTGGATAAATACCCAGTAGTGGGATGGCTGGATCGTATGGTAGTTCTATTTTTAATTTTTTGAGGAATCTCCATACTGTTTTCCATAGTGGCTGCACCAGTTTGCATTCCTACCAGCAGTGTATGAGGGTTCCTTTTTCTCCGCAACCTCTCCAACATTTGTTACTATTAGTTTTAGATATTTTTGTCATTCTAACGGGTGTGAGGTGATATCTTAGTGTAGTTTTGATTTGCATTTCCCTGATGATCAGCGATGATGAGCATCTTTTCATGTGCCTGTTGGCCATCAGTTTATCTTCTTTGGAGAAATGTCTGTTCATGTCTCCAGCCCATTTTTTGATTGGGTTGTTTGATGTTTTGTTGTTGAGTTGCGAGAGTTCTTTATATATTATGGATATTAAGCCTTTGTCAGATATATGACTTGCAAATATTTTTTCCCAATTAGTGGGTTGTTTTTTTGTTTCAATCCTGTTTTCATTTGGCTTGAAGAAGCTCTTTAGTCTGATGAAGTCCCATTTGTTTATTCTTTCTATTGTTTCCCTTCTCTGAGAAGGCATGGTATCCGAAAAAGTCCTTTTAATACTGATGTCAAAGAGTGTACTGCCTACGTTTTCTTCCAGAAGCCTTATGGTTTCAGGTCTCACCTTTAGGTCTTTGATCCATTTTGAGTTTATTTTGGTGAATGGTGAAAAAGAGTGGTCAATTTTCATTCTTTTACATGTGGCTTTCCAGTTTTCCCAGCACCATTTGTTGAAAAGACTTTCGTTTCTCCATTGTATGCCCTCAGCTCCTTTGTCAAAGATAAGCTGTCCACAGATGTGTGGTTTTATTTCTGGGCTTTCAATTCTGTTCCATTGATCTGTGCACCTGTTTTTGTACCAGTACCATGCTGTTTTGATTACTGTAGCTTTGTAGTATGTTTTGAAGTCAGGGATTGTGGTGCCTCCCGTTTTGTTCTTTTTTTCTCAGGATTGCTTTAGAAATTCTGGGTCTTTCGTTGCCCCATATGAATTTTAGGATTCTTTGTTCTAATTCTGTAAAGAATGTCATTGGGATTCTGATTGGGATGGCGTTGAATCTGTAGATTGCTTTAGGTAGAACGGACATTTTAACTATGTTTATTCTTCCAATCCATGTACATGGGATGTCTTCCCATCTCCTTATGTTGTCATCCAATTCTCTCAGAAAGGCCTTGTAATTTTCATTATATAGGTCCTTCACTTCCTTACTTAAATTTACCCCAAGGTATTTTATTCTTTTTGTTGTGATTGTGAATGGTATTGTGCTCTTGAGTTCTTTTTCTGTTGGTTCATTACTGGAGTATAGAAATGCTACTGATTTATGCAAATTGATTTTATACCCTGCAACTTTGCTGTAGTTGTTGATTACTTCTAACAGTTTTCCAGTGGATTCTTTGGGGTTTTCTATATATAAGATCATGTCATCTGCAAACAGCGAGAGTTTCACTTCTTCCCTCCCTATTTGGATTCCTTTTATTCCTTTTTCTTGCCTGATTGCTCTGGCCAGGACCTCCAGTACTATGTTAAATAAGAGTGGTGATAGAAGGCATCCTTGTCTAGTTCCTGTTTTCAGGGGGATGGTGTTCAGTTTTTGCCCATTGAGTATGATGTTGGCTATGGGTTTGTCATATATGGCCTTTATTATGTTGAGGTAGTTTCCTTCTATGCCCATTTTGTTCAGAGTTTTTATCATAAATGGCTGTTGGATCTTGTCAAATGCCTTCTCTACATCTATTGAGATGATCATGTGGTTTTTATTCCTCAGTTTGTTGATGTGGTGTATCATGTTGATTGATTTGCAGATATTGAACCATCCCTGTGTCCCTGGTATGAATCCCACCTGATCATGATGTATGATCCTTTTGATGAATTGCTAGCCAGGTCTGATTTTTGAGCTGCCCCCGTGTGTTGATTTCTCGATGTTCCACAGAGAGAGGGGAAACGGCACACTCCTCCCACGTCTGCTGGGGAGAGCGACTGTGCTGCCCACCAGGGTCTTGAAAACTACTCAGAGTCTCAGCAACCATTTCAATAAAGTTTTAAGGATGCTGTGGCAGGTATACTTACTGCTTTTTGATATCCAGGGACAACTTCTACTTTTGAACTGTTTTTCAGCATGAATTATTCCCTTTTCCCAAGGTCAAACATCAAAAATTGTTGTCTTGTCAATAATAAAAATCATCTGATCCTAGTTCCTGAATTTCACGCTGATGGATTTAGAACGTCACCTGATCTCAAGGTAGCACTTTCCTCGGCAGAATCTGTATTTTGCATCCTTTAATCTACAAACAGATGGTGGGGATTGCCCCTCACAAACTGAACTGACTTGGAAATGGTGTGGAACACTCGCTCAGGCTCAATGGCTGGATCCAAATGGAGCCGCGCTCCTCAGGTGTTTCTGAGACACACTTTAATGCAATGCCCCAGATGGAATCCTTACTGAGATCATTAAAAATGTCCGGCCATGAGGTGGGTTTGAAAGATTTCATAGTAAATTTTATATATAATGAAATCCTACAACTTAACTCAGAAAAAATTAATTTCAGTGTTAAACCAGTGGCTCTGTAGTATAAGCAGCAGCAAAAAGAAAAAAATCACATCTGGGTTTGCTCCTTTACTCCTAGATGAGGCCCTACAGTTCCTTGCTGGTAGAGCTACTCTTTGAAAAAGATGGAGAGCTCTGTTCTTGCTAATAAATATCTCTACAGAAGCTCTAATGCCAGGAATTGCTTTAGAGTCCCCAGGAAGATAGAGCAAGTGGCTGAGGAGAGAATTTTGTTTTCTCTTTTGAGGAAGATTAGCCCTGAGCTAACATCTGCTCCCAATCCTCCTCATTTTTTTGCTGAGGAAGACTGGCCCTGAGCTAACATCCATGCCCATCTTCCTCTGCTTTATATGTGGGATGCCTACCACAGCATGGCTTGCCATGCAGTGCATAAGTCCACACCCAGGATCTGAACCAGCGAACCCCAGGCTGCCGAAGCGGAACATTCAAACTTAACAACTGCGCCACTGAGACAGCACCAGGAGAGAATCTTAAAAACGCCCGGCAGCACCCTGCAGAGCCACTTGTGGGTCTAGGCTGTCGGAAACTGAGTTGGGGAGGGAGTTCTTAGGAAGAACCACCCACCTCTAAGACCTTCAGAGATTGAGGAGCAACCCAACAGACCATTTGAATTTCAAGGTCTTTTAATTGGAAACTTCTGTTTCTTCCATGGTGAGAGGGTGGGGGAAAAGATCAGGAGCAAGGAAAAGGGAAAAGGATAAAAGAGGGGGAAGAGAAAAACTGAAGGAAGAGCATCCATTACTTTCAGGCGCTGTGTGAGATGCTTTACAAGTGTTGCTTCATTTCATCCTCACATCACCCTTACGTGGGATTTGGTATAATCTCCACATTATGCATAAGGAAATTGAGAGTCAACAGGATTAAAGTAAAGAAAATTTGCCCTATGTCAAATAGCTCATAAGAGTCAATGTCAGGTCTGTAAATTTTTTATCAGACTGCACTGCTTTTCCCATCTGCCCTACTTGTTCTCTGTGACCAGGGATTTATTTGTTTTTTGCTCCCATAAATTTTACTGTGTGAGTAGAATAGTAATTATCTTCTGAGAAGTCTATCTGGTGAGATTGGTGTTCTGGAAAAGCTGAATTGTCAGTAAAGAAGGAATCTCTGAAATGCGGTACCCATTAGAGTGGCTGTGGTCTGGGCATTTCTAAAAATCTAAACCTAATTTTCAATGTCTGTTGGTCAACAAGGCCTCTCTAACACTCTGTCAGCGTCCTTCAGCTCAAAGCTCACTATTGTAGTGTTGTTGGTGATGTATTAAATGGCTCTACCAAGAATGTCATTTCCTAGTACAAGATGTTTATCATTTCTTTGAATGTGTTTTACCATTCTCCATTTCTGCTTTTAAGTTTCTAGTATAACTTTCTCATGCTCTGTGTTAATATAATTTATTCACTTTTATTAAAGGCAGGATCCATAAGTTAAACAATGAAGGAAAAGAAATAAAACAAGGAAGGGAAGGAGGGGAGAGGAAGTCAAAGGAAGGGAGAGAAAAGAAAAGAAGCAAGGAGAGAGGGAGGGAGGAAAGAAGGACGGAAAGGAGAAAAAGCAAGAAAAGAAGTTAGAGCGAGACAGAAATAAAGAAAGAAAGGAAATTCAAATCTGCATTGTCTTAGATCGTGTTTCTTCCTATGGATCAGTTTGCATTTTTAATTATAGAATTTTTAGAAATTGAATTTTAAAGATCTAGTCCAATTCTTTACTATATATATGTAGAACTTCCATCAAAATCATACAATTAATGGCAGATTTGAGACTGATCTTTTCCTTATTACACCATTGTAATATGGCTGTATTCTCGGAAACAAACTATCTGAGTCATAGACACCCAAGGTTTGTGATACAGATGTTTTGCTTAACTACTTAAGTCTTATAAAATATATCATTAAATAGAGTTGCTTAACTAACTATATTGTTTTATTCAATGATACCAGTTGAACTTCTGATGATGTTAATCTCAAAATAATAAGAAACACCTCAAGCTTAATCAACAGGAGTATCTTTTCCGTAGAAGTAAACCTGGAATCCTGAGTGAGCTTACAAACACAGAAGTCAGTTTCTCAAGACTCAGAGTTGTTTCATAGGACAACTGTATAGACCTTCAGGATTCCCTTTGCTTTCCTAAATTCTGAAATGCAATGGAAAATAAGAAATACAGGGTTTCTATCTTTAAAGCAAGCAAAGTGATTTAGTGTAATATTTAAATTTCTATTTTGGTGCTTTTTAGAAGCAGTTTTTATATAAACTATTTCTAGAACTAAAATGGAGAGATTTTTGTGAGATGCACGACCTTAAAATGAAAAGTGAAGGGTAGTTGTAAAGGGTGTTCCTCTGCTTCATGCTTACTTTGTAATTAAGTAAGGTGAACCTCAAACAGAAGCTTAGAACAAAACACACACACACACACACCTGACACAAACTACTGCATTCCATTGTGATCAAAAATGTAAAGCTTAGCTGTCCCGAGGGCAAGTAGAGTGAGCTTCTCAGCTACTCATGTGGGTTTCAGCGTGGCATCTTGACAAGCGGATAATCTTCAGTACACAAAACAGCTCCGCAAGTAAAAACCAGTTCAAAGACGCCCTTTGCAGAAAGCCAGTTCACTATTTTGACACAAGCATTATTTAAACACTGGATTAGAATCTAAATTTATGAAAGACATTACAGTAAAATGTTTCTGCTCTCCTTTTCTGGGATCTCTTTGTTTTAATGCTTTAATTAAATTAATTACGTTTAAAAAGTTCTTATGATTTTGAAGTGCTACTGTTTGGCCTTCTTGCCATGTTAAACAGCATTACTACATTTTAAAGGGTTAAGCATATTCCCCCCACCACCCACAGAAAGGTAATAGGGAATGTGTGAATATTGCTTGAACCGAAAAGGTTATAAAAGATGTTGCTATAGTGCCCAGGTTTAGCTGTTTTTGGTAAAAGATTTAAAAAGCTCTGACTAAAGCCAGAGTAACGCATCGAGGACTGTGTCCTTCATGATGGTTCTGGCTTTATGGGGCTATTAAAGCAATAGACTGTCTCTCATCATGTTGAAGTCCTTTTTTGTTCAATTTTCTTCCTGCTCAATATGTCTGTCTATTATGTTTGAAATACAGATCTATTTTATTATTTCTAAACCATTTTCTACCTTCCTGAATTTGCGCCAAAAATTGTTTACTTCAAAACTGAGATGCGTTTATTATTCAAGATGCTTGATTTTTGGATTTTCTAATATGTCAGCCGGATACATACTAGAGACAAATGTTAACTCCAGGCGCCCGTGTTTATTGTTTGTGCATTTTCATATTATCTGTTTATATAGCAGCTGTGCCTCTGTTTTTGGTTCCTTTTAATTTATCCACCATTTTCTCTATCACAGGGGACTAGGAAGTTGTTTTTCTGAAATGAGCATTATATTTTGGGGAGAGTGGTGTGATGTGCTGTCCCTCAATTGCCCACCAAGTAGTTTTGAATTAGAGAAAAACTAATTGATATTTAATATACTCAAGTTGATTAATATGATTTGATACTTCTTGATATTGAAATTTTGTTGTGAAGCACCATTTCTGTTTTAGGCTACACCTTCAGTTTAAAATTAGTTGAGATAAAAAGACTCCCAAAAACACAAGAGTAGAAAAGTGGTTCCCAGGGGATGGGGTCGGGGGTAACAGGGAGAGGTTAGTAAAAGGGTACAAACATTTAGTTATAAGACGAATAAGGTTTGGGGATCTAATATATACCATGGTGACGATAGTTGAAACCAAATAGTTGACAATGTGAACATTGCCTGAGAACTTAATAGAAATGTAAACTCTTGGGCCCTACCTCGGACCTAAGGAATCAACTCGGGAGTTCGATCTCTACAGTCTGTTCTAACAAGCCTTCCAGATGATTCTGATGCAGTTAAAGTTTTAGAAATACTGCTCTAAGTAGAAACATACATTTGCTCCCTAAAAAGAATTGTTTTATAAAAATAAATCAGTGTAAAAATAAGAATGTTCCTTCTAAAAGAATCAGAAAGGTCCCTATAAGTCGTCGAGTTTCAGTCTGAAGACTCTTTTCAACCAGGAAAGAAAAAGCGGGCATTATTTAGCTTTCACTGCTCTTTGCTTTAGGTGCAGGATGCTGATTAAAGTTGTTGAGGACAATCTTGAAACATCATTATACAGTAAGAATAATTTTTTAATTAGAGTTTCTAAAATCCTTTCCAACTTTATGACCCACATAAGTAGACAGTGTCATGACACAATTACATACTTGGTACATTGTGCAAACTCTGAATTTACTGACACTACTCACAAGCAATGAAGCAATCAACACGCCCATCCTGAAGCCATGTTGTAAAGTATAAGATTGAAAATTCAGCAGTAGTTTCCCATTCTCCCTAATGCTGATTACAAGCCTACATTGTTTCATTTTCCTCCTAATAGTACGAAAACCTTTAGGAGACCGAATTGTCAACTTTATATCATTTATTATGAACAAATTTCTCTGAAACAAGATTTTGTATGAAGAATTATGTACTGCCATATAACAAACCATCCTAAAACTTTTGGTCTCAAAGAAAAAACAAGAATTTGCTTCACTCACAAATCAGCAGTCTGAACAATTGAGCAAGGACGACTCCTCCCTACTCCATACTATGAAAGCTGGGGCAGCTGGACTGGAGCTGGAGAATACACTTCCAAGCTAGCTAAGTCACACAGTGACAAATTGGTGTCAGCTGTCAACTACTTCAGCCAGAGGCCTTGATTCCCTTTCACATAGGTCCCTCCACAGGGCTGCTTGGGCTCCCAAACAGCATGGCTGTTGGAGTCCAAGAGCAAGGATTCCAAGAGACAGGAAGTGCAAGCCGCCAGTCTCCTAAAATCTTGGTCCGCAAAGCAACACCACTTCACTCCCACTGATGCTACTGGTGAAAGTCGTCATAGAGCCTACCCAGATTCAAGGGGAGGGAACACAGACCCCATTTCTAGATGGGAGGACCCTCAAAGATTTTCGTGGCCATCTTTAATGTGCCACAAGTTGCCTATTCACTTGAAAAGATCATAGATTTTGAGCTAATGATATTTCTAGACTTCTTTAGATATATGTTTTTCTTTAAGGCTCTTTGTAAAAGTATTCTTAATTTGGAAGTTAAATCAGAGTGAAAAGAAGAAAACATAGAAAAACCAAATATACTCAAGAATAAAAAGTACAGTGAAGAAATGGAATGCCAGCATCACCCTTCTAAAACAAGGTCTGTATCTGGACAAACAGTGAGCAACAAATTCACAGTGGATCTGGTAAACCTATTCCTGTAAGGTCTAACAATACAATGCATCAGGAGGCAAGCAGATCAAATTCTTAGCATTCTGCTGTCACAGTGAAAGCGTGTGGATGTATAAATACAGCTAGAATCAATTCAAAATAAAAAAGGAAATGTGAGCAATTACCAACACAGAAATATCTAAATTCCTGTGCTTATTCAATAATAGGTGCTTAATCTGTTTTTGTTCTTGTGTTTTTTATTATCCAGAAAAATTTTCCTCAATTCTCTACTCCATCTGACCTTTGGAGTACAAACTAGTTCAGGCAAACATTTTAGATGAACTCTAACTGTTACCAAATATCCCAGATATAGAACAAGAACAACATAGTCAAAGAGAGCAATTTAGGGAGTGTTCCTTCCTAATTTAGAAGAGATAAAATCTTATATTAATATAAACAATATTTGAGGTAAAAATATATCATCCCGTGTCACCATGGGCTTGAATTCAACTGTGAAGAGCAATTAAGAAATAACATTCTTCTATCAGAAGCCAAAGTTTACACCTAAACGATAAGGTTGTCTTCCAGCTGTTTTGTTATTGATTTGCAAATGCACTGGTAAAGCTCTGACTTCAAGCAGAGATTGACCACGAGTTAGCAAGCATTCGCTAAATCTCACAAACACAGAGTCTAAGAGAAAGCCATAATTTCAAGGAGTAAATGAATGAAAAGAAAATACATTACTGATACATCTGTAATTTTTCAAGGTGGCATTTAAGAGATACCCATTATTTTAACTATCACATTGTTGAGTGGTAATTAATTTGAAATAAAAGAGTTGGTTGGAATCACTGCAAATATGCTTCAATGCAGTCGGCTGCTTCCCTCTTCTGGCCAAAGGTGGAGGGAAGTTTGGTTTTTGCTCTCGAATCTGAATGGGATTGTCTTCACAATCAACTCTAAAATCAGGTCTTACACAAAAAACATTTACTATACTTTCTGTCAGCAAGATAAAGGCAATATAATTCAGAAATCCCAGGTTAAAATATCTGGAACTATTCTTTAGGAGAGTCCATCAAGCTTTTCATTTGTAAGAATTTTTGTGGTATATCAGTTTGCCAAACATCTTTGTGAATAAGAATCGATGGATTTTGTTGCTCTGAGGTCACAAGGGGCTAATATATTTTTATTGTCAACTAAAATTATTCATAGATCACGGAATGAGCATTGGTGATTCTTACAGGAAAGAATAAGAAATTACAAAGATAAACTCCAGAGATTTCTCCCACAGTTTCTAGAATGAAGTGCAATTTCTCTTCATGATCCTTCTTGCTAAACCTTACAAGTATTATGAAGGGCAAGTACGAGATTAAGTCATCAGATTTATAATCTCAAAATATTTGCCTTAATTGGGATGACTTATATAATTTAAATTTCCCTGTAGGTCCTTCTATTTTGGACAAAAAAAATTATATTACTGAAGATTTCAAGAGAAAATAAAGTCTTACAAAAAGGGTTTGATAAAATGTTCTTTGCCTAATTTATATAACTGTAAATCTGGGTGTATACCAGCCATGTTATAGATAAATACCACTCCATATTCCACTAAAGGAATGCAGCCTAGAATAATAAATTCCACTAAAATTAAGATTTGTGGACACGTGTGCTTTGAAACATTGATAAGAAATATAAAGCAACTAAAGGAATGGAACTCACTGATTTGAGATAATATGAATGCAAACAGTAACTGAAATTCAAATACCTCTTTCTCCATTTCACTTTCCCTCCTTCGTCAGTCTTGGTCCCTAAGATCATTGAATTGGATCCAATTTGCTGACCTTTTCCTACTGCTCCAAGTTTATCACCTGCCCCTCTCCTGTCCTCCTAGCCTCATATTAGGTTTCCTCAAGTCGCCAAGCTCCTTCCTACCTCAGGGTCCCCCCAGGTCTTCTTCCCTCTGCCTGGACTACTCTTATCCACACTTCACATTGTTGGCTCCATCTTTTTCTTCAGGATTCAGTTAAATATGCCCTTCTCAAAGGCCATGTCCAAGCTGGTAGTCTCAATCCTGTACCTTATCAGATTCCTCATGGCAATTTATCATACTATATGTTTATTTACTTGTTTGGGTCTTTCTCTTTCTCTCCCACCCGCCTAGCAGATAGTAAACTATGTGAAAGCAAAGTCCATATCTTTTTTTCACCAATGAATACTCAGTACTTAACACTTCCTGACAGAGAGTGACGATCAATAAATTAATGCTAAAATAAGTGGTAAAAAATAACTGGGATGCATGAAAGTTCCCTTTTCTGTGTCCTCCACTGAGGATGTAAAACATAATAAATCAAGTAACTAAAGCATGAACAATATATTTTTCCAAATAATAAAGCCTCAACTAATGACAAATTTACCTTGAAGCTTTAACAAAGCTTTAATTTTGGAGCTCTTTGCTTGAAAAGGTCCCTTCCAAATTCCTAGCAGAGGCCTCGAAATTTTGTATTCGTATTTTTGTGTTTTTCCTCAAGAAGTTTCCCTAATTTGCCTAATTGTTAAGCCCCACAAAATCTAGTTCCAACCCTTGCCTTAGAGTATAAAGCAAAACTGACCAAACCATAGAACACAAGCCTATCAGAAAATAACAGAGCAAGCTCGTAACAAAAGAAGCAAAGACAGATAACGTTACAATAACACTATTAATAACCATGAACTGCTTTTCTCTGGCCCACTAGCTATGTGAGGAAAAATAAATAAATAAGCCTCTACCCATTTAAGCCATTTTCATCAGGCATTCTGTTATTTGCAGTTATTTGCATCACTGAGGAATAAAGAGAAGATTCTAAAAGAACTGGATCCAAGAGCTCAAACAATTGGTTCCTCTGGATTAAATGAGAGCAGTTTTAGTATAGAGTTTTTGTTTGTTTGTTTGTTTGTTTGTTTTTATTGAGGTCATAATAGTTTACAACATTGTGAAATTTCAGTAGTACATTAGTATTTGTCAGTCACCACATAAATGCGCCCCTTCACCCCTTGTGCCACCAACCAACCCTCTTCCCCACTGGTAACCACTCAACTGTTCTCTTTGTCCATGTGTTAGTTTTTCTTCCACATATGAGTGAAATCATACTATGTCTTTCTCTGTCTGGCTTATTTTGCTTAGCATAATATCCTCAAGGTCCATCCATGTTGTTGCAAATGGGACGATTTTGTCTTTTTTATGGCTGAGTAGTATTCCATTGTGACTATATACCACGTCTTCTTGATCCAGTCATCAGTTGATGGGCACTTGGGTTGCTTCTGCGTCTTGGCCATTGTGAGTAATGCTGTAATGAACATAGGGGTAGATAAGTCTCTTTGAATTGCTGATTTCAAGTTCTTTGGAGAAATACCCAGGAGTGGGATAGCTGGGTCATAGGGTATTTTTATTTTTAATTTTTTGAGAAATCTCCATACTATTTTTCATAGTGGCTGCAGCAGTTTGCAATCCCACCAGCAGTGTATAGGGGTTCCCTTTTCTCCACAACCTCTCCAACATTTGTTATTTATTGTATTGGCAATACTAGCCATTCTAACTAGTGTAAGGTGGTATCTTAGTGTAGTTTTGATTTGCATTTCCTTGATGATTAGTGATGTTGAATGTCTTTTCCCGTGCCTGTTGGCCATCTGTATACCTTCTTTGGAGAAATGTCTGTTCATGTCCTCTGCCTATTCTTTGATCTGGTTGTTTGTCTTTTTGTTGTTGAGTTGTGTGAGTTCTTTATATATTTTGGAGATTAACCTCTTGTTGGATATATGATTTGCAAATATTTTCTCCCAGTTGGTGGGTTGTCTTTTTGATTTTTTCCTAGTTTCCTTTGTCTTGCAGAAGCTCTTTAGTCTGATGAAATCCCACTCGTTTATTTTTTTTGTTTCCCTTGTCCAAGTAGACATAGTATTCGAAAAGATGCTTCTAAGACCGATGTCAAAGAGTGTACCTCCTATATTTTCTTCTAGGAGTTTTATGGTTTCGGGTCTTACCTTCAAGTCTCTGATCCGTTTTGAGTTAATTTTGTGTAGGGTGCAACATAATGCTCTACTTTCCTTCTTTCGCCTGTGGCTGTCCAATTTTCCCAACACCATTTATTGAAGAGAATTTCCTTTCTCCATTGTATGTTCTTAGCTCAAAGATTACCTGTCTATAGATGTCTGGTTTAATTTCTGGGCCTTCAATTCTGTTACATTGATCTGCATGTCTGTTTTTGTACCAGTACCATGCTGTTTTGATTACTATAGCTTTGTAGTATATTTTGAAGTCAGGGACTGTGATGCCTCCAACTTTGTTCTTTTTTCTCAGGATTGCTTTAGCTATTTTGTTGCCTGATATGAATTTTAGGATTCTTTGTTCTATTTCCGTGAAGAATGTCAATGGGATTCTGATTGGGATTGCATTGAATCTGTAGATGGCTTTATATAGTATGGACATTTTAACCATATTTGTTCTTCCAAATTCCTGTGCATGGAATATCTTTCCATTTCTTTATGTCATCATCAGTTTCTTTCAATAATGTCTTATAGCTTTCATTGTATAGGTCTTTCACTTCCTTGGTTAAATTTATTCCTAGATACTTTATTCTTTTTGTGGCAATTGTAAATGGGATTGTATTCTTGAGTTCCCTTTCTGTTAGCTCATTGTTAGAGTTTAGAAATGCAACTGATTTTTGTAAGTTGATTTTGGACTCTGCAACTTTGCTGTAGTTGTTGATTGTTTCTAATAGTTTTCCAATGGATTCTTTAGGGTTTTCTATTTGTAAAATCATATCATCTGAAAACAGTGAGAGATTCAATTTTTCCTTGCCTATTTGGATTCCTTTCATTTCTTTTTCTTGCCTAACTGCTCTGGCGAAAACCTCCAGTACTACGTTGAATAAGAATGGCAAGCGTAGTCACCCTTGTCCTGTTCCTGTTCTCTGAGGGATGGCTTTCAGTTTTTCCCCATTGAGTGTGATGTTGGCTGTGGGTTTGTCAAATATGGCCTTTATTATGTTGTGCTGTCTCCCTTCTATATCTATTTTATTGAGAGTTTTTATCACAAATTGATGTTGGATCTTGTCAAATGCTTTCTCTGCATCTGTTGAGATGATCACATGATTTTTATTCATCATTTTGTTAATGTGGCATATCACATTGATTGATTTGCACATGTTGAACCATCCCTGCCTCCCTGGTGTAAATCCCACTTGATCATGGTGTATGATCTTTTTAATGTATTGCTGTATTCTGCTTGACAATATTTTGTTGAGGATTTTTGCATCTATGTTCATCAGCAATATTGGCCTGTAATTTTCCTTCTTTGTGTTGTCCTTGTCTGGCTTTGGGATCAGGGTGTGTTGGCCTTGTAAAATGTGTTAGGAAGTATTCTGTCTTCTTCAACTATTTGGCATAGTTTGAGAAAGATAAGTGTTAATTCTTTGAATGTTTGGTAGAATTCCCAGAGAAACCATCTAGTCCTGGACTTTCATTTTTTAGGAGGCTTTTGTTTACTGTTTCAATCTCTTTATTTGTGATTGGTCTAGTCAGAGTCTCTATTTCTTCTTGATTCAGTTTTGGGAGGTTGTATGAATCTAAGAATTTATCCATTTCTTCTAGATTGTCCAATTTGTTGTCATATAGTTTTTCATAGTATTCTCTTATAATCTTTTCTATTTCTGTGATATCCATCATAATTTTTCCTCTTTCATTTCTAATTTTGTTTATTTGAGACTTCTCTCTTTTTTCTTAGTGAGTCTGACTAGAGGTTTGTCAATTTTGTTTATCTTCTCAAAGAACCAGCTCTTAGTTTCACTGATCCTGTCTACTCTTTTTTGTTGTTGTTTCAGTTTCATTTATTTCTGCTCTAATTTTTATTATTTCCTTGCTTCTACTGACTTTGGACTTTCTTTGTCCTTCTCTTTTCTAGTTCTGTTAGGTGTAGTTTAAGATTACTTATGTGAGATTTTTCTTGTTTGTTAAGGTGAGCCTGGATTGATATGAATTTCCCACTCAGGACCACTTTTGCTGCATCCCATATGAGTTGGTATAGTGTATTTTCATTTTCATTTTTCTCCAGATTTTTTTGATTTCTCCTTTAATTTCTTCAATGATCATTTTGTTGTTCAATAGCATATTGCTTAGTCTCCACATATTTGTTACTTTCCCAACTTTTCTCCTGTAGTTGATTTCTAGTTTCATAGCATTATGGTCAGAAAACATGCTTGATATGATTTCAATCTTCTTAAATTTATTGAGGCTTGCCTTATTTTACAATATATGGTCTCTTCTTGAGAATGTTCCATGTGCACTTGAGAAGAATGTGTACTCTGTTGTTTCTGGATGGAGTGTTCTATATGTATCTATTAAGTCCATCTGATCTAGTTTGTTGTTTAAATCCACTATTTCCTTGTTGACTTTCTGTCTGGATGATCTATCCATTGATGTTAGTGGGATGTTAAGGTCCCCTACTATTATTGTGTTGTTGTTAATATCTCCTTTTAGGCTTGTTAATAATTTCTTTGTGTACTTTGGTGCTCCTGTGTTGGGTGCATAGATATGTATAAGTTTTATGTCTTCTTAGTTGAGTGTCCCTTTTATCATTACATACTGCCCCTCTTTGTCTCTCATTACCTGTTTCATCTTGAAGTCTACTTTGTCTGATATAATTTTGACAACACCTGCTTTCTTTTGTTTGCCATTAGCTTGGAGTATTACCTTCCATTCCTTCACTCTGAACCTGTGTTTGTCTTTAGAGCTGAGATGTGTTTCCTGGAGGCAGCATATCGTTGGGTCTCATTTTTTAATCCATCCTACCACTCTGTCTTTTGATTGGAGAATTCAATCCATTTGCACTTAGAGTGATTGTTGACATATAAGGGCTGAATGCTACCATTTCATCACTCATTTTCCTGTTCTTCTGCATTACCTTTGTTTCTTGTCCCATGTATTTCAGACCACCAACTCAGTTTGGTAGTTCTCTATGATGGTTTTCTCAGTTTTGAGAGAAGTTTTAGTGTATAATTTTGAAAAATATTGGAAGTGTAGATAACATTTTCTAGAAGCTTCTCTGTGGAGTGGAGGAGAGGGACAGCAGTAGGCATGGGATTGAGGGAGGATTCCTTTGAAGATAGAAGAGACTTGAGAATTGAAGATCCTGATAAAAGAGTCAGTGAAGGAAGAACAAGAAATGAAACAAATCCAGAGAAGTCTCTGAAGAGCTGAGGAAAATTATACAGAGTAGCAGTGGAAGTATTAGCTTTAGCAGAGTTTTTTTTAAAAAAAATTAAAAGCATACCTTTTCTATTGAGGAAAAAGAGTAGCTGGAAATGATAGGTGGAGATGTAATTAAGTTTGTAGGTATGGTGGTAGAAATTCAGAGAAATGGCTACATTCTATTTTCTCACTACAGTAAAAGGCAAGGTTGGCTTCCAGGAATCAGTGAAAGAAGGTGGTGAAATAGAAAATTGGAGAAAAGAAGAAGGTGTTTCAGATAGCTGCTATTCGGATGGGAGATGGGTAGCTAGAGAATTGCTGAGCAGACTGTGGACTCCACTGAGGTATGAGCCCATGAGTTGCTGAGTATGACAGCTGGAAGGACTGGAGATTGTCAGAGAATAGGATCCAGGTGTTTGAATTTTAAAGATAAGATAATGATGACATTGAGAAATTAATGTGCCGTTTCACAAATTGCACATATGGACACTGAACTAACTTCAGATGCTATCTGGACTGTGAAAGAGGGAGAAGGCTGTGAGTGAGAGCAATGTCCTTCATGCGCTAGGGGAACTGCTCACAAAATGGCATAGTGGCATACTGACTCAAAGAAAAGAAACACAGAGAATATGCAAATTATGGAAGAATAAGCAACATGTATTTATTATGCACTTACATTTATTACAGGAACATTCATTAAGCACTTACTATCTTCCAGGATAAATTTATTTAATCCTTACAACAGCTCTGTGAAGAAGGATTATTATCACTCCTACAGACATAACAGAACTGAGGCAAAGAGAGGTTAAGTAACTTGCTCAACGTCCCCCAGCTAATTAAGAGGCAGAGCTGTACATCACATATTCACTGGCTCCAGGCTCACATTCTAAAACAAACTGGGGTTGGGGAAATTACTAGAAAAAGGCATCCATGTCTAACAGTAATAAAAATACAAAGCACGAGAGGCAGATCCTGCTACCAATTTTCCAAAGGCGGTTGTTCCAACAGTTCCCTGGTGGGCTAGAGGGACTCGGCCATCGAGGATAGAGCCTGCAAAAACCTGGATTGTGCCTTCAGGGGGGCTGTAGGCCAGGTGACCAGGTCTGTAAAGGGTTTAAAATCCAAGGCCTCTCTCCATCTGTTGGAAATAGGAGACGACTTGGACGAGCAGGAGACCACTTTCTCCGGAAAGTGACAAAAATAAGGAAATACTCTTTAAATTAGGGTATGAAATTAGTGTTACCATGTCTGAATTTAGAAAAGAGCTCATAAAAAGAGGGAGAGCAGCTCCTGAAAAAAGGACTTCTTCGTTCCAGTGAAAGCGTCTCTTTCCGTTTGTGTATTCTGATGAAATATTTTTATGATACACTAATTTTTTATATCTTAGCCTCCAGGACTCAATCCTCCCTTTTTAATAGTCATGGCCATTTTAAGGTACTCAAGTAAGTTTTTAAAAAGTCATTTTGATCAGAAGAATATTAAGAAACATTGGCATGTGATATCCTCTAGACTGAGACTCGTGAGAAGTCCTGGCTCCAGCCTGTCTGAGGGAAGCTTTTACAGTAATTGTGTCAACTGCAACATGACGACTTCTTCTGCTTCTCTCAGTAAGCAACACTCTCCGTTAACCAACACAGTGAGAGAGGCAAAATGAGACACGGCTAATGCTCTCTTGTCTAGAGATCTTCTCTCTTCACAAACGCCACAATGTACAACGACAATGAGTTTTTCATTTTACTTTTAAAAGCACGTTGCCTAAATTTGACATTTTGGTAGAGCTGATACACAGAAACAGCAAACAGGAAAGCCATTATTCAAATTTCTACTCATTTACAGGCATTTTTCTGTAAAAAGAGGGAGAACACAGGTACAAATTTTTTTAGTTATTGGACCTCTTCATGATTGATAGTGACTTTTTTTTTCGAGGAAGATTAGCCCTGAGTTAACATCTGCTGCCAATCCTCCTCTTTTTGCTGAGGAAGATTGTCCCCGAGTTAACGTCTCTGCCCGTCTTCCTTTGTTTTACATGTGGGATGCCTGCCACAGCACGGCTTGCTAAGCAGTACGTAGATCCACACTCAGGATCCGGACCAGTGAACCCCAGGCTGCGGAAGTGGAGCGTGGGAACTTAACCACTACGCCACCGGGCCAGCCCCAACAATGACCTTTTTAAGTGGTTATTAATGTTCCTCAACAATATTTGTTTCTCAATGGGGGTGCTTTTGGCATTTAGGGGCAAGACAGTTGCTTACTGTGCGGAGTGTCTCACACAGGGCAGGATTTTAGCGTCCCTGGCACCCACTAAATGTCAGTAGTAACCCCTCCCATCATCATGACAATACCTCCCACGTCTACTAATACAGGAAGTAACACACATCTGAAATCCATTGGTTTGGCACTTCTAGAACAAAAGCAAAACAATTTCAAATTCAAAATTGTATAAAAGCTTATTTATATTTGCTCTCAGTCACTTTATAGTCTCTCTCTTCACGTGAAGTTTTCAATGCATCTGAATTTTACTTTAGGTGGGAAATAAGGCTGGAATAGTGTATTCTCCTTATGGTTTTTCCCAACACCATTTTGAAGAAGTATCCTTTCTCAGTGACAAAAACAAAATCGATTTCTACCATAAATTATTTGTCATATTTAGGTTTCTCTATGGCTTTTCTTCTATTTTAAATATCTATTCCCGCACTGTTATCTCACTGTTTAAATTCCTAGAACCCTAACATGTTTAATCTCTAGTAAGCCAAGGACCACCTTAGAACCCTCATTTTAATCACAATTATCTTTGTTCTTTTTTGTTTGTTCTTCCTGTGACTTCAAGAATAATATTGCCAAGTTTTGAAAAAGATTCCATTAAAATTTGATTAAAATACAGTATATTTATAGGCTAATTAGGAAAACTATTATCTTTACAAGGCTAGGTCTTTTCTATGAGCAACGTGGGTTGTTTGCACATTTATTCAAGCCTTCTTTACGTCCCTCAGTGAAGTTTAAAATGTTTCCCATACAGATTCCACATACATTTGTTAGGTTCATACCTAAGTTATATTATATATTGAACTGAGACTTTGTTTTTATTCTGTTTTTAAACTAATGATTTCTAATTAGTCAATTTTCATGTATTTTTGTATAACCACCTAAGATGCTATATCAGGCTTAATAGTCCATGGAAATTTTGAGATAGCTATGCATGTCATTGGTAAATGATGACAATTTTGTCTCCTCCCTTTTGATAATCATCTTTTTTTTATGATAAAAGGATATTTGTGATTGTGGGCATCATTTTCTTGTTCCTGACATTAATAGAATGGTCTTCAATTATTATTGCTGATGGCAATTTTTGGTTTCGCACATTCTTTATAATATTAAGAAAGAATCCATACAAGTTACTAGGAATTTTTGTGAATAAATAGCTTTTCACATTTTACCTCTTGAGGGTATGTATTATATAAACAGATTTCCAGTTATTTAACCATCCCTGAATTCCAGAAATAAAGCCTTAGTCACAACATGTTACTGTTGATTTTAGTGCTAAAATGTATTTACTTATATTTTATTTAGCATTTTTACCACTAAGCATAAATAAAATTAACATTTTTTTCTTTTTTTTTCTTTTGAGGAAGATTAGCCCTGAGCTAACATCTGCCACCAATCCTCCTCCTTTTGCCGAGGAAGACTGGACTGAGCCAACATACGTTGCCCATCCTCCTCCACATGTGGGACGCCTACCACAGCATGGCTTGCCAAGCGGTGCCATGTCCGCATCCAGGATCTGAACCGGTGAACCCCCTGGGCCACCGAAGCGGAACACGTGCACTTAACCGCTGCACCACTGGGTAGGCCCCTAATGTATTTTTTTAATTGTACAATTTTTGTCAGGTAGCAAAATTTTTCCAACTTGGTTATATAAATAGAGATATTTCCTATCCTTTGTATCCTCTGGAATGTTTTTTAAACTAATGGAAAGTAATGCGTTCTCAAAAATTTTTTTAAAAAGTGCCTTGTGACCACCTTAGCTTGGTGTCCTTCTTAATGTAATTCTTTAAATTAAAAAGAAAATCTTAGTATCTTATTAATCATTTAAACATTTCCTTTATTCTTGAATCAGGATATATATATGTTCCCAGAAAATCATCCAATTTATTAAGCCGTTTTAATTTATTAAGACACATTAAAACATTCTATGCCTCTCCATGAGAGATGCTGCTGGTTACCTATTCAACATCTATTGCTTCCTTTGTTAGGCACAGCATTGTGCTCGGATAAAAACGCTTAATCTCCCAGCCTCCTCTGCTGTTAGGACGAGCTGTACAAAATATTTCTGGTCAATGAAAAGTCAGTGAGGAGAGCTCTCTTCTCAAGTCAAAAATACAACCTCATGAAGATGAGGCTTTTCACTTTCTTCTTTCTCCCTGCCTGGACTGCAGATGCAACGCCTAGAGGCGTGCCAGCAACCTTGTGACTACGAGAGTGGTAGCCACAGAGGAAGAAGAGCAAAACAGGACGGTATAAGAAGTCCTGCTGATGGTTTTCCTCTCAGTTTATTAAGCTGTAATTGACATAAAGTACTGTGTAAGTTTAAGGTGTACAGCATGACTTACACGTATTGAGAAAACGATTACCACAATAAGTTTCATTAAGATCCATCATCTCATATAGACACAAAAAAACAAGGAAAAGAAAAAATTGGTTGTTTTCCTTGATGAGAACTTTTAGGATGTACTCTCTTGAAAACTTTTAATATATCATACAGTGGAGTTAACTATAATCATCATGTTGTACATCTCCAGTACTTATTTATCTTTTAATAGGAAATTTGTACCTTTCAACCACCTTCATCTGATTCCCCCACACCCCTCTCTCTACCTCTGCCAACCACAAATCTGATCTCTTTTTCTATAAGTGAGATCATACAGTCTTTGTCTTTCTCTGTATGACATATTTCACTTGGCATAGTGTCCATCCACATTGTCGCAAATTGCAGGATTTCCTTCTTTTTTATGGCTAACTAGTATTCTAGTGTGTGTGTGTGTGTGTGTGTGTGTGTAATATATACCAAGAAGTCCTGGAGCTTGATGGTAATGTTGAGCTGCCATTCCAGCTCTGGATTGCTTACTTTTGGACTTCCCTGTTGCATAAGGAAAGTATAATTCTTACTTTTTGAAGCCACTCTAGTAGGCATGATTATTTGCATCAAATACAGTTCTAAATGATACTGTCTCCTTGTAGCTCAGAACTGACTTTTATTAAGTGCATACAATATGCCACATATTGCTGTAAGTATTTTACATGTTTATCATGTAAAATCTTCCCACTGTCCTGTGAAGTAGCTGCTATTATTATCCTAATTTAATGAAAGAAGAAATCGAGATAGCTGAGTTTACAATGATAAAATTTGAACACAGGAAATGCGACTTCAAATCCCAAACTCATAACAATTCTGTACATGAAGCCATCAGCACAGTGTCTGATCCATCGTAAGTGCTCAACAACAGAGAGAGGCTGTTGGTCTCATAGTTGGCAATCATTATTAGATCCGTACTAACGTTACAGATCTGTGTCTCCTGGTTTTCCAGTTAGTCTTCTGAGAGGTTCTCTATTAATTGGATATTTTAGGAAAATAGCTCTTGGAATATTTTTATCAATTCAACTCTTTGCCTAATTTTTAATTAATTAACTTTTGCTTTCACATTTTTAATTCCTGCTCTTCCCTTTTTTGTGTGTCTTTATATGGTTTCAAATTGATTTACTGAATGATTTTAAATATTTTTTATAATGAATCTAGTAAGAGCAATATATTTTCTTCTAAAGTATAAATTTAATGTCAGTATTGATAAATAAAATTCTAGTTCTTTAGACAGTAATTAGGAGAATTATGTAATTAGGAGAATTAAAATCAAGTTGATTTTTAAATGATCAAGTTGTAGTTTTGACAGAATTAAATCTTTGTTACTAAATTTTATTTTAACTTTACTATAAAATGTTTATTCTTTGGAGAATTTATTAAGATATTTCTTTCTGGTCTCATAAATTACCAATTTTTATGAATGCTCAAATGGCATAGAAAAAGACACATTTACTTTCATTGGCTGCAAAGTTCCATCGGTGTCTATTAAATTAACCTTATCAATAATCTTCCTCTGATCCTCTATATATTTACTTGACCACATAGAAAGGTAGTTAAAATATCTGACTAAAATGTTTCCATCATTCTTTCCTTGTATTTTAATAGTTTTACTTTTTATATTTTGAGGATACATTATTCAGCACATAAAGATTAATGTTATTTTTATCATCATTATAAATTGCTCACTTTAGCAATATAAAGGGATTCTCTTTATTCCATGTAATTATTTTGGCCTATGTCTGATTTTAATGTTTCAATCCCTGATTTCCTTTATTCTTTTCGTTTCTTTTCTTTTGCCTAATTCAATTCATCTTTGTGTTTTTATTTATTTTTCGTTTTGTTTTATTCATTTATTTTTTTGTTGTGGTAACATTGGTTTATAACATTATATAAATTTCAGGTGCACATCATAACATTTCAATTTCTGTGTAGCTTACATCGTGTTCACCACTCAAAGACTAATTACAGTACACCACCATACACATGTGCCTAATCACCCCTTCTGCCCTCCTCCCTCCTCCCTTGCCCTCTGATAACCACCAATTCCATCTCTGTCTTTATGTGATTGCTTGTTGTTGTTTTCATCTTCTATTTGTGAGTGAGATCATATGGTATTTGAATTTCTCCCTCTGACTTGTTTCACTTGGCATAAATACCCTCAAGGTCCATCCATGTTGTCCAAATGGCGACATTTCACCTTTTTTATGGTTGAGTAGTATTCCATGGCATATATATCACATCTTCTTTATCCGTTTGTCCCTTGATGGGCACCTAGGTTGCTTCCAAGTCTTGGCAATTATGAATAATGCTGCAATGAACATAGCAGTGCAAATATCTTTATGCATTCATGTTTTCATGTTCCTTGGATAAATACCCAGCAGTGGAATAGCTGGATTGTATGGTAGCTCTATTCTTAATTTTTTGAGGAATCTCTATACTGTTTTCTATGGTGGCTGCACCAGTTTGCACTCCCACCAGCAGAGTATGAGAGTACACTTTGCTCCACATCCTCTCCAACAGTTGTTATTTCCTGTCTTGTTAATTATAGCCATCCTGACAAGAGTGAGGTGATACCTCATTGTAGTTTTGATTTGCATTTCCCTGATAATTAGTGATGTTGAACATCTTGTCATGTGCCTGGTGGCCATCTATATATCTTCTTTGGAGAAATGTCTGTTCAGATCTTTTGCCCATTTTTTAATTAGGTTCTTAGTTTTTTGTTGTTAAGAAGTATGAGTTCTTTATATGATTTGGACATTAATCCCTTATCAGATATATGGTTTGCAAGTATCTTCTCTCAATTGTTAGGCTGTCTTTTCACCTTGTTAATGGTTTCCTTTGCTTTGAAGAAGCTTTTTAGTTTGATGTAGTTCCATTTGTTTATTTTTTCTGCTATTTCCCTTGCCCTGTCAGATATGGTACTTGAAGATATGCTGCTAAGACCAATGTCAAAGAGTGTACCGCCTATGTTTTCTTATAGAAGTTTCCTGGTTTCAGGTCTTACATTCAAGTTTTTAATCCATTTTGAGTTAATTTTTGTATGGTCTAAGATAATGGTTCACTTTCATTCTTTTGCACGTGGCTGTCCAAGTTCCCAACACGGCTTACTGAAGAGACTTTCCTTTCTCCATCATATGTTCTTGGCTCCCTTGTCAAAATTAGCTATGTAAAGATGTGTGGGTTTATTTCTGGGCTCTTGATTCTGTTCCATTGATCTATGTGTCTGTTTTTGTGCCAGTACCATGCTGTTTTGGTTACTATGACTTTGTAGTATATTTTGAAATCAGGGAGTGTGATACCTCCAGCTTTGCTCTTTTTTCTCAGGATTCCTTTGGCTATTCGGGGTCCTTTGTTGTTCCATATAAATTTTAGGATTCCTTGTCCTATTTCTGTGAAAAATTTCATTGGAACTTTGATAGGGATTTCATTGAATCTGTAGATTGCTTTAGGAGGTATGGAAATATTAACTACGTTAATTCTTCCAATCCAAGGGCACGGAATATCTTTCCATTTCTTTGTGTCTTCTTCAATTTCTTTCAACAGTGTTTTATTGTTTTCAGTGCACAGGTCTTTCACCTCTTTGGTTAAATTTATTCCTAGGTATTTTATTCTTTTTGTTGCACCTGTAAATGGGATTGTAAATTTCTCTTTCTGCTACTTCATTGTTAGTGTATAGAAATGCAACTGATTTTTGTACGTTGATTTTGTGGCCTGCAACTTTACCATATTCATTTATTATTTCTAAAGTCTTTTGGTGGATTCTTTATGGTTTTTACGTATAAAATCATATCATCTGCAAATAGTAATAGTTTCACTTCTTCCTTACCAGTTTGGATCCCTTTTATTTCTTTTTCTTGTCTGATTTCTCTGGCTATGACTTCCAATACAGTGTTAATAAAAGTGGTGAAAATGGGCATTCTTGTCAGGTTCCTGTTCTTAAAGAGACAGCTTTCAGTTTTTCTCCATCAAGAATGGTATTAGCTGTGGCTTTGTCATATATGGCCTTTATTATGTTGAGGTACTTTCCTTTTATACTCATTTTATTCAGAATTTTTATCATAAATGGATGCCATATTTTGTCAAATGCTTTTTCTGTGTCTATTGAGATGATGATGTGATCTTTGTTCTTCATTTTGCTAATGTGGTGTATCACGTTAATTGATTTGCGGATGTTGAACCATCCCTTCCTCCCTGGAATATATCCCATTTATCATGGTGTATGATCTTTTTAATGTATTGTTGCATTCTATTTAATAGCATTTTGTTGAGGATTTTTGCATTGATGTTCATCAGTGATATCGGCCTGTAATTTTCTTTTTTTGCGTTGTCCTTGTCTGGTGTTGGTATCAGGGTAATTTTGGCTTCATAGAATGAGTTAGAAAGCTTCCCCTCCTCTGTAAATTTTTGGAGAAGTTTGACAAGTATAGGTAGTAAGTCTTCTTTGAGTGTTTGGTAGAATTCAACACTGAAGCCACCTGGTCCTGGACTTTTATTTTTGGGGAGGTTTTTGATTATTGTTTCCATCTCCTTACTGGTGATTGGTCTATTCAAATTCTCTATTTCTTCTTGATTTGGTTTTGGAAGATTGTATGATTCTAAGAATTTTTCCATTTCTTCTAGATTATCCAATTTGTTAGCATATAGCTTTTCATAGCACTCTCTTATAATCTTCTGTATTTCTGAGGCGTCTGTTGTAATTTCTCCTTTTTTGTTTCTGATTTGATGTGTTTGAGCCTTCTCTCTTTTTTTGGTGGTGAGTCTAGCCAAAGGTTTGTCAATTTTGTTTACCTTTTCCATGAACCAGCTCTTCGTTTCACTGATTTTTTCCATTTTTTTTTTAGTCTCTAATTTATTTCTGTTTTGATTTTTATTATTTCCTTCCTTCTATTGATTTTGGGTTTTGTTTGTTCTTCTTTTTCCACTTCCTTTAAGTGCACTGTTAGATCATTTATTTGAGATTTTTCTTGTTTGTTGAGGTAGGCCTTTAATGCTATAAACTTCCTTCTTAGAACAACTTTTTCTGTATCCCATAAATTTTGGTGTATTGTATTTTCATTTCAATTTGTCTCCAGGCATTTTTTGATTTCTTCATTGGTCTAATTGTTGTTCAGTAGCATTTATTTAATCAACACATATTTGTGGCTTTTCTGGTTTTCTTCCTGTAGTTGATTTCTAGTTTCATACTGTTGTGGTCAGAAAAGATGCTTGGTATTATTTCAGTCTTCTTAAGTTTATTGAGACATGTTTTGTGGCCTAATATTTGATCTATCCTGGAGAATGTTCCATGTGCATTTGGAAAGAATATGTATTCTGTGGGTTTTGGATGGAATATTCCATATATATCTACTAAGTCCATCTGATCCAATGTGTAATTTATTGATGTTTTGTTTGAATGATCTAACCATTGGTGTAAGTGGAGTGTTAAAGTCCCTTGCTATTATTGTGTTGCTGTTTCACATTTTGTGTCTATTAATAATTACTTTATATATTTAGGTGGTCCTGTGTTGGGTGCATAGATATTTACAAGAGTTATCGCCTCTTGTTGGATTGTTCCCTTTATCATTATGTAGCTCTTTTCTTTGTCTCTTGTTAGTTTTTGTTTTAAAGTCTATTTTGTCTAATATAAATATTGCTACCACAGCTTTCTTTTCACTGCCATTTGCATGGAATATCTTTTTCTATCCCTTCACTTTCAGTTTGTGAGTGTTTTTAGGTCTGAAGTGTGTCTCTTGTATGAAGCATATATATGGGTCTTGGTTTTTTATCCAGTCAGCCACCCTATGCCTTTTGATTAGAGTATTTAGTCCATTGACATTTAAAGTAGCTATTGATCTGTATGTACTTATTGCCATTTCGTTACCTTTTTTCTGGGTGTTTTAGTAGTTCTTCTCTGTTTCTTTCTTCTTCTCTTGCTCTCTTCCCTTGATGGCTTTCTTTAGTATTATGTTTGGGTTCTTTTCTCTTAATTTTTTGCATGTTTATTATAGGTTTCTGGTTTGTGATTACCATGAGGTTCATATATAATAACCTACATTGCTATGATATGGCAATCTATGTTAAGTTGATGGTCTCTTTAGTTTGATCTCTTGCTAAAAGCTCTACTATTGTATTCCCCTTCTCCCACATTTTATACTTTTGATATCATATTTAACCTCTTCTTTTGTGCATGTGTATCCATTACCCTCTTATCATGGAAATAGATAATTTTGGCACTTTTCTCTTTCGACCTTCACATTAGCTTCATAGGGAGTTAATTTGTTACCTTTATTGTATATTTGCCTTTACCAGTGATTTTATTGCTTTTTAAAAAATAATTTTCTCATTCCCTATTTGTGGTCTTCTCTTTTCCAATTAAATAAGTCTGTTCAGTATTTCTTGTAAGGCTGGCTTCTTCCTGATAAACGCCCTTACTTTTTGCTTGTCTGGAAAACTTGTTCTCCCTCCTTCAATTCTGAATGATAACCTTGCAGAGTAGAGTATTCTTGGCTGTAGGTATTCTCCTTTCAGCAATTTAAATATATCATGCCACTCCCATCTAGCCTGTAAGTTTTCTGCTGAGAAGTCAATTGCAGGCCTTATGGGGTTTCCTTTGTATGTCACTTTTTGCCTTTCTCTTGTGGCTTTTCGGATTGTCTCTTTATCTTTAATTCTTGACATTTTAATTATAATGTGTCTTGGTTGGGCCTCTTTGGCTTTTTCTTATTTGGTGCTCCCTGTGCTTCCTGTACCTGGATGTCTGTTTCCTTCCTTAGGTTAGGAAAGTTTTCAGATATTATTTCTTCAAATAGCTTCTCTGCCCCTTTGTCTCTCTCTTCTCCATCTGGGACACCTATATAATACTGATGTTAGTGCACTCGATGTTGTCCCAGAGGTCCCTTAGACTGTTCCCATTCTTTGTAATTCTTTTTTCTTTTATCTTTTCAGCTTGGGTGATTCCCTCTAGTCTTTCATCCAGCTCACTGATCTGTTCTTCTGTATCAGCTAGGCTGCTTTTGAGTCCCTCTAGTGAATTTTTCATTTCCAGTATTGTGTTCTTCATTTCTGATTGGTTCTCTTTTATATTTTTCAATTCTCTGCTGAAGTTCTCATTGAGATCATCCATTCTTCTCCCAAGATTAGCGAGCATCCTTGTGACTTTTTGTTTGAACTCTTTGTCTGTTACATTATTTATCTCTGTTTCATTTATTTCTTTTGCTGGGGTTTTGTCCTGTTCCCTAAGTTGGAACGTATTCCTTCATCTTTCATTTTGCCTCTTTCTCTGTGCTTGTATCTAGGTATTAGGTGGGTCAGCTATGTCTCTCAATCTTGAAGAGATGGCCTTATGTAAGAGAGGCCTTATGAGGCCCAGCAGTGTGCTTCCTGCTCATCACCAGTCCAAATGTTCCAGGAGTATCCCCTGTGTGGGACGCCATGTGTGTCATTCTGTTGTGACAGGGTTGCTCTTGCTGCAGGTGCCTTGGGAGGCTAGGCTGTCCCCCTCGCTGTCTGGTCATAATGCTCAGCTAGCTGCATGTGGCTGCTATTGTCCCTTCAGTCACTTTTTCAGGCATGGGGAGCCCCAACACAGTTGGCTGCAATATCTAATAGCACTTCCCTGTTTCAGTTTTTCTGTTAAGTGAGTAGGCCCCCAGCATGGCTGATTGCTAGGTTCAGGAGTTTAAAATTGCTATAGGCCTCCAGCCTGCAAGTCTGTTGTCAGCAATCTCAGGATTGCAGGTGAGTAGGGCTGGCCCATGGCATGAAATCATCTGCTTATTTCAGGCTTTGGAAGGTGGGGCCAACCCTCTATGTAGCTATTTGAGAAGCACAATTCTGCTGCAGCTGACAGGCCCCACTGCCTGCAGGGGCCACACACCCTACCAACACAGTCATGTTCCGTGTGCGCACCCCAACCCACTGAAGCGGACCCAGTCATCCCACTGTAGAGGCCACACACACTCCACCAATGCAGGGCCCATTCTTCTCACAAGCTCTGCCCCACAGAGGCAGATCCACCTGCCTGGCTGCAGAGGTTCCAGGAACCCTGCCTATGTGGGCCCACAAGTTTCCTGAGGGCTTGCTGTTGGGTAGGGCTAGTCCCTAGGGTGGGCTGCCTGCCCTGGCTGAGCTGGATTAAATCAGTGCTCTAGTGTGTGGGGCAGACCCCTGGGCTCAGAGGCCAGGGAAAGAACTCCAATGGCATCTGCCAGTGTCTGTGTCAACACGCCTGTACTACGTCACAATAATGCTGCCACCAATGTCTCATTCCCTGGGGAGGTAGTCCCTGCATGAGGTGGTCTCACCTCTCACCAAGATGCACCAAGTGAGTGTCTTTTCACCAAAGGACTGTGCACTTTTCTTTCTGGTGATTTTAAGTTATTTGCCGAAATGGGTGAATTTGTGCATGGACCCTTTAAGAGCTGGCTTTTTTCCCCTTATGTCTGATAGGTTTTCTGGGGATATTCCCTGTTGTTGTTAATAGTCAGCAAAGCCAGATAGTAGGACAGTTGTCTTGGTTGTGCTGAGTCCAAAACCTGCCTATAGTGGTAATGCTTCCCCACTCGGATCTCCTGCTCCTCCAAGGAAGGCTTCATACCTTAGGATTGCTCCTGGTCAGCTGTGAAGTGCCATGGCTCAAAGGTGGCTTTTTTCTCTCCAGAAAGGAATTTCTGCATCTTCCTCCTCAGTCAGGACTGTCCCTTGCTGTAGGGGTTCTTTTCATCCAGTTTTCAGTTCTCTCTTGGGGGGTAATTGTTCCAATAGTAGTTGTAAGTTTGTTGTGTCCTTGGGAGGAGGCCAGTTCAGAGTCTGCCTATGCTATCATCTTGACACTGTCTTCTTTGTCTTTTTAATGCATTCATTTTTGTTGTTATAAATATTATATTTTGCCTTACTTGTGTCTTCTTGTCCTGTGATTTCTGTTTTTATGCTCCTTTTGCTATTTGTTTGCTATTTTGTTTTCTACATGGACAATATTTGTTTGTTTTTCTATCTGCTGTTCTTTTGAAAATTTTTTTCTTATTTTCTATTCAGTTAGTGATTATCCTTAAAATTTTTCAAATCATTTTACTTTATGTTTATCTAATTGTCAGAGTGATAAGTGATAAAGGAATATGTGAGTCCTACTTAAAAAAACTTCCCTCCACCTGGTTCAGTCAGTATAAACAATTGCAGATTTTAGGTTCAGGTTTTCCTTGTAACAATATTATCTTTGATGTTTACATCTATCTTTTAAGAATAAAATTTTACATGTACATTTTTCCACAATCTTGCACTATCTTAACTAGCTCTAGGATAGGTTTTTATATCACAATCTCCTAACCAATCTCTTAATTTTCATCACCTTCAGTTGGCAAGAATATATCTTGCAAGTTGTAAATTACTTTGAGACCTGAAATATGGTGGATCTGTGTAAACCATTCTAAGTTCATTATCTTTTTGCCTCAACAATCTTTTCTTCTGACTTTTGATACCATAGCAGAGAAATTTGAATCAGATTGATCTGAGCTGACTTTTTTATGATATTCATTTTTTTAAGATATAATTTACATATCACAAAATGTACCACTTAAAGCATGCATTTCAGTTTTTTTTAATATAGTCACAAGGTTGTGCAACCCTCACCACTACCTCAGTCCAAAATCTTTTCATCATCTCCCCCCAAAAAAACCCATACCTTTTAGGAATCTCTCTCTCTACTCCCCCATCTTCAACGTCTGGAAACCAGTAATATGCCTTCTGTCTCTATGGATATGCTTTTTCTGAACATTTCATATAAATAGAATGATATAATATGCGGCCCTTGTGTCTCGCTTCTTTCACTAAGCATGATGTTTTCAAGGTTTATCCACGCTGTAGCATGCAACGGTATTTCATTTCCTCTTATGGCTGAATAATATTCCACTGTACAGCTCTAACTTATTTTGTTTATCCATTCATGCTGATCCACCATTGATGAACACTTGTGTTGTTTCCACTTTTTGGCTATTATGAGTAATGCTTCTACAAACATTCATGTACAAGTTTTTTTTTTTTTTTTAAAGATTGGCACCTGAGCTAACAACTGTGGCCAATCCTTTTCTCTTTTTTTTTTTCTTTTTCTGCTTTATCTCCCCAAATCCCCCCTGGTACATAGTTGTATATCTTAGTTGCAGGTCCTTCTAGTTGTGGCATATGAGACGCCACCTCAACATGGCCTGACGAGTGGTGCCATGTCCGCACCCAGGATCTGAACCAGCAAAACCCTGGGCTGCTGCAGCAGAGCACGCGAACCTAACCACTCCACCACGTGGCCGGCCCCCATGTACAAGTTTTTGTATAAACATATGCTTTCAATTCCCATGATTATATACTTCACAGTGTAATTTCTGGGTAATATAGCAAATCTGTGCTTAAATTTTAGGAAACTGCCAGACTGTTTTCCAAAGTGACTGCAACATTTTACCTTACCACCAGCAACACGTGAGGGTCCCCATACTTCCACTTCCTCACAAACACTTGTTAATTTCAGTTTGTTTGTTTGTTTATGGTCATCCTATTAAGTGTGAAGTGGCATCTCATTGTGGTTTTGATGTGCATTCCACAAATGAAATTAAGCATCTTTTCATGTACTTAATAGCCATCTGTACATTTTGTTTGAAGAAATGTGTATTCAAAGCTTTTTCCACTGTTTAATTGGATTGTCTTTTTACTGTTGTTATAAGAATTATTTATATTTTTTATATACTAGACCCTTGTCAGATGTATGATTTGCAAATGTTTTCTCTGACTCTGCAGGTTGTCTTCTCACTTTCTTGGTAGCATCCTCTGATATACAAAAGTTGTTAATTTTGGTAAAGTCCAATTGGTCTATTTTTTCTTTGATTGAGCTTTTGATGTCAGATATAAGAATCTGTTGCCTAGTTCAAGATCAAGAAGATATCCACCTATATTTTCTTCTAAGAATGTTACAGTTTTAGTTCTTATGTTTACGTCACTGATCCATTCTGAGTTAATTTTTGTCTATGGTGTTAGGTGGGCATCCAAATTCATTTTTTAGCATGTGGATATCCATTGATCATGGCACCATTTCTCGTAAAGACTATTATTTAACTATTGAATAGTCTTGGCACCCTTTTATTCCACTGAACTATATCATCTATCCTTATGCCAGTACCACACTGTCTATATTACTTTCCCTTTGTAATAGGTTTTAGAATCACCAAATGTGAGTCCTTCAGCTTTGCTCTTCTTTTTCAAGATTGTTTTGGTTATCCAGGGTCACTTACACTTCTGTATGATGTTTAGGATCAGCTTGTCTATTTCTGTAAAAAAGGCAGTTGAAATTTTGTTAAAGACTGTGTTGAATCTGTAGACGAAATTGGGGCATATTGCCATCTTAACAATAGTACATCTTCCAATCCACAAACACAGGATGTGTTTCCATTTATTTAATATCTTTCAACAATGCTCTGTAGTTTTCAATGTACAAGTCTTACACTCCTTTGGTTAAATTTATTCCTAAATATTCTAGTCTTCAATGCTATTGCAAATGGAATTGTTTTCTTAATTTTATTTGTGGATTGTTCATTGCCAGCGTATAGAATTACGAGTGATTTTTCTATATTGATCTCGTATCTTGCAACTCACAAAACATTTATCAGCTCCAATAATTTCTCCTGGATTTTTTTTATGGTTTTCTATATGTTAGATCGTGTCATCTGGAAATAGAAATAATTATACTTCTTCCTTTCCAAGCTGGATAACTTTGATTTCTTTCTTTTTGTTTCTTATTTCACTGACCAGAACTTCTAGTACAATGTTGAATAGAAGCAGTGTGAGTGCACATCCTTGTCTTGTTGCCATTTTAAGGAGGAAAGATTTCAGACTTTCACCATTAAGTATTATGTTACTTGTGGGGTTTTTGTAGACGCCCTTTATCAGGTCGTATAAGTTCCCTTCTGTCACTGGTCTGTTCAGTGTTTTTTATCATGAAAGTATGTTGGATTTTGTCTAATACATTTTCTGCATTGATTTAGATGATCATGTGGTTTTTTCCCTTCATTCTATGAAAATGGTGTATTACATTGTTTGATTTTCATATGTTGAACCAACCTTGTACTCCTAAAATGATAGAAAGTAAGCTTTTCAATCATATTATTTTACTTATAAAATAAAATTTTTATTTTATTTTTTCAATTTATCCATAAAATTTACATTTTTAAATGAAAAAATCTCCAAAATTTTTCTGACTAGTAACTCTCTGTTTATTATTTTGGGAAATATTAGATCTCCAAAACATAGCATGGCCTGAACCTTAGCCTGAAAATGCTGAGATAAATAGTAGTCATCTGGATTTTTTTCTTCCTGCACTGTCTTGATTGAGGAAGAAAAAAAGTTCATTCCCATTTTAAAATTAGGGGAAAAAAATTATCAGTGATTTTTTTATAATTACTTTTTCAACGAGCAGAAACTGTCTACAAAGATGGGTGAATCAGGAAGAAGTCAAATACGTTGGAGAGTCATTCTACAATTGTCAATGAAGAGTTACTGAGACCACCGAGACCGTGAACCCCAACTTTAGGATCTAGATCCTGCTGTCATGCTATGTGACCTAAACAGTTTCTGCTGCAGATGATCTCATAATCAAAGACAAGAAAATCACAGGAAGAACAATAATGCATAAGAAAGCTATACTTCAGGGGGCCAGCCCCGAGGCTGAGTGGTTGAGTTCCCACACTCCGCTTTGGTGGCCCAGGGTTTGGATCCTGGCCGCAGACACGGCACCACTCATTAGGCCATGTTGAGGTGGCATCCCACATGCCACAACTAGAGGGACCCACAACTAAAATATACAACTATGTACTGGGGGGATTGGGGGAGAAAAAAAGAAAGAAAGCTATACTTCATTTAAGAATTACTATAAAATAGGTACAATTTTTTTAAATGAGTTAGGATATAAAAGAAGTAATAGAACCACGATGAAAGAAGCAGGAATCACGAAAAGGAATGGGGAATTTAAGGAAACAAACAAATAAAACTTCTTTAAATCAAAACCATACTGAAATTAAAATAAAATACAACTTCTGAGTTAACAAGCAAATTAGAAGCAGCTGAAAAGACAACTGGTGAACTGAAAAATAAATCTAAAATAATAACTCAAAATGCAGGTCAGATAAAACAAGACAAACCATGGAAAATGTGAGAGAAAGAAAAAATTATTGCGATATTTGGAAGACAGAATGACAAATTTCAGTATCTCTTCAATGGGAGCACCAAAAGAAAGGAAGAGAAAAATAAAGGAGGAAACATTTAGAATATAACTGAGGATTTTAGAACATTAAAGGAAAACGTGTCTAAAATTATAGAAAACAATGTCTTGAACAAAATAAATATAATCAAATTCACACCTAGATATGTGATAGTGAAACTGTAAAACACTAAACAAAGGAAAAATTTCTTACAAGCAACTGAACAATATAAATTACTTATATAGAGAGAAAATCATTAGGCTGACAGCAGAGATCTCATTAACAGCAATTAATGCTAGACTCTCAGAATAAAAGGATTGAAAGCAATGAAGTAAAATAACTGAAACCCGAGCATGTACACTCACCTAAAATATCCTTCAAGAGTGGTAGCCTAATAAAGATATCTTCAGATAGTCAAACATTTAGAGCATGTCACTCTGGCAAAAACACAAACAAAAAAATGCACAAAATAGATAGGTAGGTGCGTAGATAGGTAGATAAAGAATCAACCTACTACTAGTAATTGAAAGGTAACTGAAACAAGAAGTTAATTGAGGAAAATTTGAAACCAGAAGGGAAAAATTGATGGTGCAAGAAGCAAGGAAGGACTTCCACTTCCAACCAGGAAGGATTAAGAAAGAAAGGATTTACCTTCTGCCTTAAACAACTAGAAAACCAGATCTAACGTATGACACACAGTTTCTAATCATTAGATGACACAGAAACAAAGGAGGTGAACCTTAAAATTTCCCCAGCTTACTTCCTGGAGAGGATTTCCAAGCTGCAGCACAGGGAGGAAACACTCAAATAGCACCCCATGACCTAGCTGAGTTATGGAGACCATGCAGAGTTTAGGAAGGCCAAGAAGGCTAGGATTTGGGGCCAAAATATCAAAGAAGGAACTAGATAGAGAAAGAGTTCCCTCTACAGATCTGCAGAGGGATCCCCTAAAGGTTATGGTTAAGCGCTGGCTGTGCATGAGTGTGAGAATGTTATGCAAGGGCAGGAAATGGTCATCAGCAAGGAATAAGAACAGTCCCTTGAAGGTCAAAGAGGGCTGAGAATAGTTTATCTTCTCAGGAGCCAATGTGAAGACACGTCCCAACACACAGGGCATTAGGTAAAATCCTAAAGAGGGTATTGCATTTAGAGTGAGGTCAAATTAGCCCTGGGCCAAAGACTTCTCTGGACCAACCCTAACAAAGATTACAAGTAAGCCTAAAAATAACAAAACTCTTTCAAAGTCACTTAATTTCATCCCAGAACAAATCCCAGGAACATTTAATGGAAGATTTAAAAAATCAACATCAAAGAGCACAAAATTCACATTGTCTAATATCCAATCAAAAATTATCAAGCAGGGGGCTGGCCCAGTGGCATAGTGGTTAAGTTCATGCACTCCACTTCAGCTGCCTGGAGTTCACAGGTTCAGATCCTGGGCGTGACCCTAGCACTGCTCCTCAAGCAACACTAAGGTGGCGTCCCACATAAAAGAGAGGGAGATTGGCACAGATGTTAGCTCAGCGGCAGTCTTCTTCAAGCTAAAAGAGGAAAATTGGCAACAGATGTTAGCTCAAGACCAATATTCCTCACACAAAAAAATAACTAAATAAAAATTATCAGGCATGGGGCCAGCCCTGGTGGCCTAGTGGTTAAGTTCAGCATGCTGGGCTGCTGAAGTGGAGCCAGTTTCAGCAGCCCAGGTTCAGTTCCCAGGCATGGACCTACACCACTTTGTTAGTGGCTATGCTGTGCTGGTGGTCCAAATACTAAAAAATAAAGGAAGATTGGCACAGATGTTAGCTTAGGGTGAAACTTCCTCAGCAATGTATATACATATATACACATACATGTACCAGGCATGCTTTCCAGTTCTGGGATAAGATTGACTAGATATTTCTCTCTCTTTTTCCAATTGGGTACATCTACAAAAAACTGAACATTATTTATAAGGCAAACATAAGAAGTTTCTGAAATGTGGAAAGAGCACAAACCAGGTTGGAACACAAGTGAGTACCCTAGGTTTTCCTTTTACTGCTCTTTTTCTCTAGCCAAAGAATCAGGAAAGTGACAGCCCTTGCTGGGCAATTTTTGCTAAACACTTTTATACAACCACTACCCTGTTCTAGCTGAACACTACAGAAAAAAACTTCAGCTCCACACCCTCCCTCAGCAAATGCTGAGTGGGGAGTCTAGACTTTCTTCTTTACTAGACTGTAATGAGGCCAGGTTGGTGTTCGAGTTTCTAATAGGGAGCTAGAGATTTCATCACTGTCTAGCAGTAATGAGTCCCTATTTCCCCACGGTATCAGTAGAGGCCATCTGAGGAGTGTAATTATTTAGGCAAAAATATTTATATTCATTTTCTTCTTTAAGATGTTGTGATCAGAAAGTATGAGAGGAATATACAGATATTACTGAGGCATGCCAATATGAATCTAATGTTTTAATACCAATTTGATGTAAGTAATGATTCTTATCTTTTCAGAGTTAAAACATTCTACTGATATTTCTTATCCTTTAGGAGTTTCATGATGTTTTAAAAATTTCCCTTAAAACCAATTTGTTTTAATTTTTTAAAAAGTTATCATACTTGTAAGGAAGTAGGAAAATATGGTCCATAAACAGAAGAAAATAAAGTCGATAGAACAAGACACAGAAATGATACAGATAATAAAATAGTGTAGAATAAAACAGCTGCCATCAATTTGCTCTATATGTGCAAGAAGGTAGAGGGATCCACAACAGAATGAAGAGAGAAATGAAGGATATAAAAAAGAGTCAAATGGAACCTCTAGAGATGAGAAATGTAATATCTAAAGTGAAAAATCTACTTGATGGGATTAACAGCAGATTATACAATGGAGAAGAAAATTTTATTGAACTTGAATACATAGCAATAGAAACTATCCAAAGTAAAATATGGAGACAAAAAGAATTAAATAAAATTAACAGAGCATCAGTGACCTGTGGAACAATATCTAGCAGTGCTACATATGTGAAAATTAAATACCAGAAAATACAGGAAAGCAGATAATATTTTTGGACAAATAATGAAAGAAAGATTTACGAGTATGATTAAAACTAAAAAACATCATATCTGAGAAGTTCAATGAAGCCCAAGCAGAATAAATGTGAAAAATTCTATGCAAAGGTACATAATAATCAAATTTCTGAAAGCCAGTGATACCAAAAGAATCTTAAAAGTAGTTAGAGAAAAAAGATGCATTATATGCAGAGGAAGTATTGAAAGAATTAAAATAGACTTTTCATCAGCAACCATGAAAGTCAGGAGATAAGGGATAAGATGGAATAGACACTTCTCTCTCTTTTTCCAATTGGGTACATCTACAAAAAACTGAAGGAGAAATCCTTAAAGTATTAAGAGAAAAACCGTCAGTCCAGAATTCTACACACATCAAAAATAATTTTCAAAAATAAAGGTAAAATAAAGAATTTTTCAGACCTACAGTAGCTAAGTGAAATCATCACCAACAGCACTACACTACAAGAAAAATCAAAGGAACTTCTTCAGGCAAAAATAAAATGGAACCACATGGAAATTTGAATCTAAACAAAGGAATGAAGAAGAAGGGAAATAGTAAATATGTGGTAAATACAAAAGATATTTCCTTTTTTCTTTTTAAATCTTTTAAAAAGACGATTGATGCTTTAAAGAAAAATAAAAATGAATTATGAGATTTATAATATGAGGAAATAATATGTATGACAATAATGCACAAAGGACTACGAGTATAAATGGAAGCATGATGTTGTAAGATTACTAGAATATATGTTAAGTGATACAATATATTTAAAGGTAGAATGTATATGTTAAAAATATACTCTGTAAATTCAAGCACAACCACAAAAGAAGAAAGAAGTATAGCTAATAAGTCTATATTAGTGAGAAATAGAATCATAAAAAATAATATACTAATTTAAAGGAAGGCAAGTAAGAGGAAAAAGTCCCCAAAAATAAATCTATCAAATAGAAAACAAGTAGAAAGAAGGTATATTTAAACCTAACCAAAATGATGATCACAATAATTACAAATGGCCTAAATATTCCAAATAAAAGGCACAGATTGTCAGATTAGATTTTTGAAAAACAAGCTCTATTTATGTGATGTCTACAAAAAAGCCACTTTATATATAAAGATACAAATACATAAGTTTAGTTAGGCCACCCTGGTGGTTGGTACTCTGTGTGAATAGTCAGACATTGATGTTAGGAGGGTACCATATCCGGAGGGCAATGAAAGGATCTTGTTTTGGAATCCTCCCAGACTTTACCTGATGCATCTCTTCCCTTGGCTGATTAAATGTACCCTTTCCTTCTAATAAACTCTGACTGTGAGTATAACAGCTTTCAATGAGTCCTGTCAGTTCTAGCAGTTATCAAACCTAAAGGTGATTTTGGGAACTCCCTCAAACTTGCAGTTGGTGTTGGAAGTCTTGGGAAGACTGGGCAGTAGGGAGGATTCTGCCCTCAAAGCTTGCAGCTTGGCAATTCCGGGAAACAACATAGAAGCAAAGTATAGACCAACATCACGGATGAATATTATGCAAAAATCTTTAACAAAGTTTTAGCAAATAGTCTTAAACACGTATGGTCAACTGATTTTCAATAAAGGCACCAAGACAATTCAAAGGGGAAAGAAAAGTTTTTTTCAACATAAGGTAATGAGATGATTAAAAGCCATATGCACAAATAAATAAACAAATAAACATCAATCATTACCTCTCAGAAGTGAACACAAATTGTACCATGTAATCTAACACAAAAGCTAAAACTATAAAAAATCTAAAAGAAAATATGGGATAAAATCTTTGTGAACTTAGAGTAAGCAAAGATTTCTTAGACTGAGAGACAGAAAGCATAGACTATATAAAGTTGATACATTGAACTTTATCAAAATTAAAATCATCTGCTGTTCTAAAGACAACATCAAGAAATGAAAACACAAGCCACAGACTGGGAGAAGAATACTTATAAACCATAAATCTAACAGAAGGCTTGTATCCAGAATATGTATATTTAGAAAACCTATTATAATTCACTAATAAGATGCACAACTCATATTTAAAATATAGGAAAAATTTGAACTGACACTTCACCAAAACAAATATATGGAAGGTAAATAAGCACATAAAAATGCTATTCATCATTAGGGAAGTGTAAATAAAAATAGAATTTAATACTACTACACATACAGTAGAATGGATAAAATTTAAAGTCTGACAATACCAAGCATTGGTGAGGACATTGAGGATATGGAACTCTCATTCATACCATTGTGGGAATGCAAAATGGTACAAATACTTTGGGAAACAGTCTAACAATTCCCTATAAAATTTAAACATATACTTATCATACATACTAGTTATCAATTTATTACCTCTCAATTTCATATTCATCCTTCAGAACCTGCTCTGCAGTAACGGACTGCACTCTTTAAGAATCTCTCCTTTACAGTGAGCCAATGTTAAGCTTTGCCAGAGAGGACACAAGAGAGACAATGCAGGCAAAAGAGGCTTCTCCTCTTGGCTCTGGTCTGCCGTGTTTTGTTTTTTCTTGTCCTTGCTGCACAGGCCATCAGCACTTGTGTGGGGGAGTATGCAGTGGTGTACGCCCCAGCAGCATGCCCAGATGTTCAACCTCACAGCAACAGGCTAGAACAAATTACTACCTTGCCCTACCCCTCCTGATGTTGATACCATGTTCTGAAGACCTCATTCTCACAACAGCAACCCTACTACTTCTGTGCACCGGCCCCACCTCTTTAGCTCACCTGTACCCCACAGCATTGTTTCCTGCCTGCTTGGCAAAGGTGGACCAGCTCTAGTCACAGCAACCCGGTGAACTTCTCCACCATCCAGTGGGCTTCAACAACACTTTCTCCAACGACGTCTGACTTCAGCTCAGGGAAAGGCTCCTCTCCTCCAACTTTATCATTCCATGGGTATTCTTCCTCAGTCCTAGAGTACCTTTTAGAGTTCCCTTTACATCTATATAGTCACTCTCTTATCACAGCTTAATAATCCTTATATTTTCTCCCCAGCTTAAATTACTATGTGGTTTCTTCTCCTAATTGGGCCCTGACTGATGTACCATATGACTATTTAACCCACTCCTAGGTATTTGCCCCATGAAAGATGTGTAATTTTTATTTGGCATCTGTCAAGATTTTCCTTTTAGTTTTCAGCAATGTGACTGGATGTGGTTTTCATTGTTCTTATCTTGCTGGAGTTTATAAACTTCTTGAATCTGTATAAGTCTTTCAGCAAATTTGGACATTTCCAGCCATGGTATCTTCCAACATTTTTTCTGCCACATCCTCTTCTCTGCTTGCTAAACTCCAACTACATATGTTTTAGACATTTTGATATTGCCTCTGTAATATAGGTCTGGCTCAGCTTTGTAATGTTTAACTGCTGAAAGCTTTTAAGCCAAGCCCCTCCCTCTTCCCTTGCTGCCCTGCATATGGAGAAGCTGATAAGAAAGCCTCTTTAGGCACCAGCAGGAGATTCAAACCACTACCCTTTCTTTCCTCTCTTTAGCCCTTTTTAGATTAGCTTGAGAGGTCTGCCCAGCTCTCCCAAACAGCCTTGTTATATGAGTAATAAACATATTCCTACCCTCTTGGGGTCTGTGTGTGTGTGTGTGTGTGTGTGTGTGTGTGTGTGGTGTTCTCAGTCTTGATACCTGAATCAAATTTTGGGTGAGGTGGTCCATCTATTGTTTAAAGATGGCTACACCACCTCCACAAGGACTTGTTCATTTTTTTCTATGTTTTTTTCTGTCTTGGTTGCAGATTAAATAATTTATACTGATCAATTTTCAAGTACACTGACTCATGTTTTAACTCATATATATTGTTAAGATCCTTAAAGGATTATTTTTAATGCAAATATTGTGTTTTTCTGTTCTAGATGTCCCATTTAATTCTTTTTCATAATTTGCATTTCTATTTTAAGATTTACTACATTTTCATTCATTGTGAGCATATTGTCTTTTACTATCAACATAAAATTCTATACCCAGTTAACCTATCTTTCAAAAATGAGGGAGAAATAAAGACCATATCAGTATAAAAATATGAAATCATTATGTTGTACACCTGAAACTAATATAATGTTATGTTTTATACTTCAATTTAAAGAAACAGTAAAATAAAAGTCAGAGACATCTGGGGAAAAAAACCTTATCAAATAAAAAGGTAGAGAGTTTATAAGCAGAAGGCTTTCATAAAGGAAAATTTCATGAATTTATGAAGCAGAAGGGAAAAGATCCCAGTAAAATAACCTACTCTCAAAGAATTATTGGTAAGCAAATATAGTAGAAAATACGTAAGAAAAATCTTTTAAAAATTGACAAAATGAAGAAATAACAAGAACATAATTTAGCAAGAACTAAAATACTCGTCAACAGTTGAAGATAATTTCAAAGAAGGCTGATCAAAATTAGTGTATTCTAAGATGCTTATTTGACTCAGGAGTAGAGAATAATTATTAATTTAGGCTTTGTCAAGAATACATATTAAAATACTTAGGTTATAGATTTAAAAATAGACATAGCACAGGTAATTTCCAAACAGGTTGAGGAGGAAAAAAAATTGAATGAAAATAAACAGAAGAAATTAATCCAAAAGAAGGCAAGGAAGTAAAGATACAACCATAGGAATGGCAAGACAATGGAAAGTAAAAGATAGCTTAACCAAATCCAAATATATTAATAGTACAACAAATATAGATGGATGACACTCTCCAGACCAAAGGAAAAAATGGCCAGACAAGATTAAAATTCAAAATATTATGTGCTGCTTAAAATAGGCACACCTAAAACACAAGGACACAGAAAGCCAGAAAGTCTATTAATGTAAAAAAGATACATCAAATGAATACTAGTTAAAAGAAAGCTGACATAACTGTATTTTCACCAAGGAAAATAGACTATAAAGTCAAACACGTTACCGGAGATAAAAAGGTTGCTAAATATTGGTAAGAGTTTCAGTTCACCAGAAAGATACAACAAGTATGAATCCTAATAATATTGCCTCCAAATATATAAAGTTAAAATTGTGAACTCCCCAGTCACAGTGAGAGATTTTAAGATAGCTATCTATAAAGG